>NW_015391737.1:31012-32382 GCF_001527695.2 Protobothrops mucrosquamatus | reverse complement strand
AGAAGAAGAAGAAGAAGAAGAAGAAGAAGAAGAAGAAGAAGAAGAAGAAGAAGAAGAAGAAGAAGAAGAAGAAGAAGAAGAAGAAGAAGAAGAAGAAGAAGAAGAAGAAGAAGAAGAAGAAGAAGAAGAAGAAGAAGAAGAAGAAGAAGAAGAAGAAGAAGAAGAAGAAGAAGAAGAAGAAGAAGAAAAAAAAGAAGAATCCAATCTCTGCCTGTCAGCCCCAGGAAAACAGCGATCCGTTCGGAGCTAATGGGCTTTGGATGAATACAGGGCTATTGACAGGTCGACTGTGTCTTTTAAAAGCCAGCTAATGAATTGGATTGTAGGTATTGATCCTGGATTTCCGCTCTGCCCCTCTTATTGCCTCTCTTTCTCCAGGCTGGCTTCATTAAAAACCCACTGTTCTTTTGATCTCTGCAGCGAGGTGGGGGGCCGGGGTGGGGGGTTATTATTTATCTATTGGATTCCTGCACCTGCTGTCTTGCCAGAGAAATACCTTTATGGGGAGGTGCCACTGAGGTAGAAGCCCAGGGAGATCCCCCCCCTTCCCCTAAAGAAGAGAATGGGCAGCCAAAAGTCTACATCCTAAATCAACTTGGCATCATAAAGTCTCTCCTTGCAGGAATGTAGCAAGTCCCCCCCCCCGAGTTTCATTAAGAGTGGCGTTTCTTTAAGAGGCGAGGGCTTCAATTCCCAGAATTCCCCAGCTAGCATACCGGCTAGGGAATTCTAGGAATTGAAGTCCGGACTTCTTAAAGTTGCTGAGATTGAGCAACTCTGAGTTAGAATCTTCCCAAGTCTAATGTTGAGGTGGCTTTTAAGGCAGCCTGTTGCTCTGATAGGATTTGTTTTTTTTGGGGGGGGGCAGAACCATCTTCTCCCTCTCCCTCAACCTCTCCGTCTCCCCTCCCAAATTTAATGGTCCTGCATTTACCAGCTTTTGGGGAAGAACTGAATGCATTTCTAAGCAGGAGGGCTGAGTGGTTAGCTGCTGAGATTGCTCTTTGACAGTGCATTAGATTTCTTTATTTGCTGCCATTGTGCACTGTGGTCTTTTAAACACTTATTCCTATTGTCTTGCTTATATGTTGGTATGCATTTTATATGCTTATATGAGACGGGTGGCTGTATCAGTTGGATAAATGTATCAGTTGGATAAATTAAATAAAATGAAATCAAATGTACGTGCAAGAGAAAAAGACGGCTGATGCCTTTTGCTTTTTAAGGAGTCTTTTCTTCTGCACTTTACTTTCTCCCCCCCACCCCAATTTTTCTGATGGTTTATTTATTTATTAGATTTATAACCAGAGGCTGCAGGCCGTCGTTGAAGTCAAACACAGTGCAAAGAACAGTATGATAAAAGCATTAAA
>NW_015391737.1:6557-27455 GCF_001527695.2 Protobothrops mucrosquamatus | reverse complement strand
GACGTGTCTTGTCCACAGCGGTAGACAGGTGCTCATCAACAGAACAGTCTTGAAATGGTCAAAGCAGAAAGATTTAGAGAGAGGTGATGTTGGAGGGAGGAGGACACAGAGAAAATTAAGAGTTCTCCTTGATGGACATCACTACTACCTATCGAAATAAATCATTAGAGTGAATAACCGACATTATAGAAATATTAGTGAATAATTATTAGTGCCATAAACGATCAAGGGTTTGCAATACGCCAAACCATCCTATGTGGTTTAAACCTCACAGTAGCTAAGTTGGCCCATCACAATAAGGAGAAACCATGATGGCACATTCTGGCTAGATCGGACTAACAATCTTGGTTGAAAAATGATTGGTGGCTCATTACACTGCTTTACCTTCCAAGTTGGCTTGGTTGATGGATCTGGCAGTTAATTCAGTCCATTGTGGGACTAGCAAATTCCCTAGTTTGATTGCACGTGTGAATTGTGCCAGTGTGTCCAAACCAATTATCCTGATGTTACTTGGCGTAGCCGAAGACAAATGGCCTCGGTTCCCTCAGAGGGTCTGATGCACTCCCAGCCTAACCTGTCCAGCCTCCTCCTCTTCCTCCATCTTCTCTTTCCTGGCAACTCACCCCAGCTGAGCAATAGCTGTATCCCGGCAACCGTCCTAGCAACCAGGAGAGACCCCGCTACTCCAATGGGCAAACAGTTGCTAGGAGACCAACTTCACCTTTCCTTCGCCCATTCCCCGCTCTTGGGGATCAGCAGCCACTGCCTTGCCTGGATGAGATAATGCCCAACCACTTGGCAACCGTGCCCGCAAGGTTGAAGCCCACATGCCACTCCCCCCCTCCCCAGGAGAGATGCCGAAAACAAACATCTAGAGAGTGGAACAAAAGTGTTTATTCTCTCAGCAGGGAGGGAGATGACTTTGATCAGCAAATGATTTCCAAAAAGGAAGGAAGCAACAGGCTCTCTTCCAGCACTGTTTTGTAAAGCTGACATCAACTGTGCAGGGGTGGGGAGACTCTGCTAGTAAGTCTGTGGCCCAAACTAGGGGAAAATGGCTCTCTCTGACCTTGAATCTCAGATTTGCGGAGGAATAGAAATAAAACACCACAGATGGGCACTGCAGCCAAGAAATTAGAAGACGCTTGCTCCTGGGGAGCAAAGCTAGGGCAAATCTAGACAGCCTACTAAAAAGCAGAGACATCACCCTGCCAACAAAAGTGCGTTTAGTTAGGGCAATGGTTTTCCCAGTTGCAATGTACTCAGGCTCAACCCTTCCAAGACCGAGTGGCTGTGGCTACCGGCGCCTCGGCATAGTCAGCTGACTCCATCGCTGACTATAGGGGGCGAAACTTTGGCCCCCTCGGATAGGGTACGCAATCTGGGTGTCCTCCTGGATTCACGGCTGACACTGGATGACCAGTTGGCGGCCGTGACCAGGGGGGCGTTTTATCAGGTANTGTGTGTGTGTGTGTGTGTGTGTGTGTGTTTGTCAAAGTCTCCCACCCCGTTCTTTTATCGGAACAAAAGCTCACGCAAAAGGTAACAATTTGCACTGCCAAGCAAAGCGACAGCGATTGTTGAAAAGAATAGCAGTGCATAGTAATTACTCTACTCCTTCTGCCATCCTAGGAACTCAAGAAATTTTCCCTCCAAAGGGGAGGAAAGGGGAAGGAAAGAGGGGAAAGGGGAAAAAGGAGGGGGGGCTTTTAATCCCCTAGACTAGCAGTGCCACCTGCTGGCATTGCACGCCAAATGCCAGCCACTGGTAGAACTGCTAGAAGTAACGGCGGAGTAGGCAAGAGGAAGAGCGAGAGTCTCCTTGGCGGTGTGTTTGTTTTGGTAGAAATGCCAGCGGGTAAAAGAGGGAGAGAGGGAGAGGGAGAGAGAGATGGCAGGGCAGGGCCAGGGCCCGAAATGCAGCATTATCCAAACTAGCTTACGAGATCTTGCGGCAGGAAGCCAAACGAACTGGCCCAGTTTTTGCAGGAGGCGGCGTAGAAACCCTGCAAAAAATAATAAAAGTGACGCAACTTGAGGGTTTTGCAACAGTGGCCCCCTGCAAATTCCCAAAGGCTGCCAGACTTCAAACTCCGTACGTGGCCAGAGAGGAAGAATATTGGGAGTTCTCAGGTGAGGGCTGCCGTAATGTAATCTTTGTCAGATTGAGACGATTTCAAAGGTTTTGTCCATTTGACCCCTAGGTGTTTATTTTTCCTTTCCTTTAACAAAACAGAGGAGAATCCCAGCACGAGGGATCTCGCCATGGTCCTGCAAAGTAGATTTGGCTATGAAGAAGTGACCCAAACCAAGTCAGATCATTAAGCTTGATGGCCAAAAAACAAAACAACCCAAATCCAGACTTTCCTAATTTACCCCAAAGATTTTCTCCACATTGAAGCTCATTTTCTTGGATAGGGCCCAAGATTGTTCCAGTTTGTCAAGATCTGTTTGGATCCTGAGTTTGTCTTCTGGGGCGTTGGCTATTCCTGCCAGTTTGGTGTCATCTGCAAATTTGACGAGTTCCCCTTCAATTCCCTCGTCTAAGTCATTGACGAAGATATTGAAGAGTACTGGGCCTAAGACGGAGCCTTGTGGTACCCCACTGGTTACTTCTCTCCATGTGGATGTAGTGCCATTGAGGACAACTCGCTGAGTACGGTTTGTCAGCCAGCTACAGATCCACCTGGTGGTGATGTCGTCTAGGTCTAGATGTGGTCTCGTGATATTCCCCAGATTTTCTGGAAGTCGCACGAGAGTCGCATGGCCTCCAGAGCTTCTGAGAAATCACCCAAGGATGGGCTCGGCTTTTGTGTGGTTTTCTCAGGCCACAGAAGCGGTGGGAAAACCTTCTCCAAAGCTGCTTCAAGAGCAACCCACAGCAGCCTCGTGAGACCCACAGCAGCAGCGTCAGGTGGACTGTGGGGTCCTGTCCACAGAAAGAGAACTACCTCTGAAGGCAAGTGGTGTGCGGCAAATCCTGGGGAATCACACACATGGACTGATTTTTTTAAAAAATAAATATATAACGAATTGTTTCTCTTTTGTGTATGTATGTGTGT
This sequence comes from Protobothrops mucrosquamatus, assembly GCF_001527695.2. Classification (NCBI taxonomy): domain Eukaryota; kingdom Metazoa; phylum Chordata; class Lepidosauria; order Squamata; family Viperidae; genus Protobothrops; species Protobothrops mucrosquamatus. The sequence continues at coordinate 24,393 of NW_015391737.1, read as the reverse complement.
GTGTGTGTATTCATGCCAGCAGAATAATAAAAAAGGTATTTTCCAAATTTTTGACACACTGAGCTTAAAAGGCTTGCCATCGCCGCAATAGATCATTGGGTTGAGCAAATAGCCTCCCAAGATCTCATTTTATTCTCGTTCTCCCACGCCTGCCAAGGTCTCTCTTGTCATTATTCCTGTAGAAAAGAGTAGGCAGAGCTGGAAGAAGGAGTTAAAACATGTCATTAGCTGTGAGTCGTTGTGTTGCTCCAATACCAATATTACTGGGAGGAATACTGTAGGAGAAGAACAGGCTGAGCTGGAAGGTGGAGTTAAAGGTGTCATCATCTTAGAATCCACACATTGCCACAATCCAAGTCCACCACACACACCCCTTGAATTCTATTGACCCTTATCTAGTGTCAATTTAGTGCTATTAGTTGACCAGATTCTTGTGTATAAATCATATATGCTGCAACCTTACGAATGGTTCTGATTCTTTGTGTCTAACAATTCCATAGCCGCTAAACGGATCCAGCTCTCACCTGGAGATTCTTTCCAATGTTTACGTTTCTTTAGAAGAATGTGTTTTTCCCCCCCTTTGGATTTCAGCAAACAGCAGCTTTAGGAAAACCTAAGCTTTGCATCCCCCTCAGATGTTCTTTTTATTACATAAGATGTGATGTGTATATATGTATATATTTATATATATATAAAATGACCTCTATGTTCCTTTCATTACATAAGACAGTGGTGGCGAACCTATGGCACGCGTGCCAGAGGTGGCACTCGGAGCCCTCTCTGTGGGCACACGCACTGTTGCCCCAGCCCTGCCTTCTCCCATGGCCCCCTCCTCACCAGCAGCCCCCCCAGAGGAGAATCGCCCCCGGGCACGGCCCACACGAAGCAGCGCAACCAAGGACATGGTAGCCGGGCAGCGGGGACAAGACTCCGCCCTTGCACCCCATCGCACACAGATGATGCTGCAGGGCACGGGTGGAGGGCGTGGCCGCCATGGCGCTGCTGGGCTGCCTGGGTGATCTGTGGCAGGCCGTGGAGGTGGTGGGTGGTCCAGCGGGCAGGGCGGAGCAAGGACAGGGGTGGGAGGGCTGTTTTGGGGCACTCGGTCTCTAAAAGGTTCGCCATCACTGACATAAGATGTACACACACACACACACACACACACACACGGGGACGCTGCAATGGTCCTCCTCCTCCTCCTTCTAAAAAAAGGCTTCAAATAATAAGGAAGTGATTTATTGAAATATTTGGTTTTTTTTAAAAAAAAAAAAAGATTCTCCCTGCATATATTAAAATAGTACAGATATTTGGGGGAAGAGGGGAACAACAAGAAGAAGGTGATTGTAAAATCAAAGTATATCGTATTCACAATATCCTGTATAAAGGGGTTCAGCCCGGATACCTCGCCTGGAAAAAAAAACACAACAAAAATTATTGTTAGAAGATATTATCGAGGGAAGAGCTTAGCAGCTTTTAAAAGCAGAGATCCCGTTAGTTTTTTTTAAAAAAGACATCACCTATGCCTTTTTAGAAACCCAATCAAGCTAAAAAAAAACACAGGAGAAGACCAGAATTGGACGTTTTAACAAAAAGTAGCCTTGTCCAAGATATTTTCACCTCTAATTTCTGCGTCTCAAAGAGTGACAGATTTATCCACCTGGTTTTCCAGAGCTATAACCCAACTGTATTGTTAAAGCAACTGAAGGGCCAAACTGCTGGAGAATAATTAGGTCATCCCTATTTCAGTTTATTTAAATTTACATGAAAATAACTGGTAAAATTAACTTCCACTCCTGATTCTGCCCGTTAATTTTGGGAGTCTGATCTGTGGGGTGCTAGCTGAACCCAACTGCAGATCTTAGCTTGAAAAAGATGGTGTAATTCAGGTCTGGAAACCCCTATAATTTTCAACCAGCACTTTATATTTAAGCTGTTCCTAGATTGGGGAAGGTTGACATCAGCTCCTAGTTTAGCAAGCGTCTTTGGTACAACAGCAAAATGGAACAGAGAACATACATGGCAACAGCCAAGGAAGATGAATTTTTCAGAAGTACAGGAAGTCCCAGACTTACAACAGCTGATTTAGCGACCGTTCAAAGTTACAACGGCACGGGGAAAAAGTGACCTAGGACCATTTTTCACACTTACGACCGTTGTAGCATCCGCACGGTTGCGTGATCAAAATCCGGACACTTGGCAACCGACTCGTATTTATGATAATCGCAGTGTCCCGGGAATCACACGATTCCCCCTTTGCGACTTTCTAACAAGCAAAATCAATGGGGAAGCCAGATTCGGTTGACAACGGAGTGATTCACTTAACAGGTGCGGCAAGAAAGGTCATAAAATGGAGCAAAATCCACTTCCCAAATGTCTCGCTTAGCAAACGAAATTTGGGGCACCGTTGTGGATGTTAGGTCCAGGACTTCCTGTATCCAATTATGGGCAATGAGATGCTGGAATAAACCACAACCATCGAAACGACTTATGTGGTTCAACAGAGCTTGGAGACATAGAGGAGGAGGAAGGACATTACCTGAGCAAGGTGCATCGGAAATCTGACAAGCGGGCATAAGCATCTCGCTGGTTTCGAACTGTCTCGTTGCTCCACAAACGCTCAGCAACAGCCCCAGCTCTGGGCCTGGACAGGGAGATCAAAAGGTTTTGTTCGATTTGGAGAGTTTATAGGCTACTTTGACTGAACACAAAGCCTCCCTAGACAGCTCACAAATTAATGGCTCACAAATTAATATTGAAACTCTGGAAAGACTACAGAGAAGAGCAACGAAGATGATCAGGGGACTGGAGGCTAAAACATACAAGGAACGGTTGCTGGAATTGGATATGTCTGGTTTAATGAAGAGAAGGACCAGGGGGACAGGATAGCACCCTTCCAGTATCTCAGGGACTGCCCCAAAGAAGAGGGAGTCAAGCTATTCTCCAAAGCACCTGAAGGCAGCACAAGAAGCAACAGATGGAAACTAATCAAGGAGAGAAGCAACCTAGAACTAAGGAGAAACTTCCTAACAGTGAGAACAATTAACCAGTGGAACAACCTGCCTCCAGAAGCAGTGAATGCTCCAATACTGGAAGTTTTTAAGAAGAGACTGGACAGCCATTTGTCTGAAATGGTATAGGGTTTCCTGCCTGAGCAGGGAGTTGGACTAGATGACCTCCAAGGTCCCTTCCAACTCTGTTATTCTATTCTGTTCTGTTCTGTTATGTTGTTTTGTTCTAGATATCTGTTCCCATAACAAAGGTTAGAATTCTATTATAAATAATGCTGTTTGTTTGCAACATCCAATCGTATTACCGCTAAATCAACAATTGGCATGCTGATGTCCAGGAAAAGCCAGAGGACATCAAAAATGATGGTCCAAGGGTCACAGTGTGATTGCACAAAGGAAGCAGGCTAGGGCATAATGTGAGTTATTTGCATGCAGATATCAGGAGGGCCTTAATTGCCCTCTTAGTTGTCTACCCTTCCTGCAGACATCCTGGGACCCAAATCTACTATAGGACAGTCGTATCTGAGTTCCTACGCAGAACCACTAAACATGTTTCCATCTAGAGCCGACACCTGTGAGCATCAGAAGAACGGAACAGGAGTCAAGGAATGCAAGCTTGGGGGGAGGCAGGCTAACATTTCTACAGAAACATTTTTTTTATTTTTATTTTTTGAACAACTGGATTCGTTTGCTATCGGTCATGGGCTGTTAAAAAAAAAAAATCTTGAGGAGCAGGAGGAAGAGACCCATCTCACAAAACAGTCAGGTAAGAAAAAATTGAGTCTGGTGCCAGAAATGTAATTTGAGAAAGTGTCTCAAGGAAACGTCCCCTGGTTCCTTTGAAGAGACAAGGAAGGAGAGGGGAAGAGAATTGGGTCTTGCCAGATTCTGTTGCTGTGACTCAAGAATGAAAGTCGTAGTAGAATTCGTAATTTTGGTTTCTTAGCCTAGTCTACCTCGAAGGGGGCTGCTACTTCCCCAAGACAACAAACATGCAGCTTAGCAAGGCAGACCCAGTCTCTTACCACAGTCTTGGGTTTAAATTGGTTGCATCCACGTATTCGCCCCACATACAGGCTTCTCCACCAATAACCAGCTTCTTTTGTTCTGCGCTGCCTGTTGGAAGAGACACTAATGTACTTATTTATATCCTAGCCAACTTTTATTAATTTTACAAATAACTCAAGGTGGCAAATATAGCCAACACACTCTTCTCCCCCCCCCCTCCCAAGAAACCCGTGAGATATACTGAGCTGAGAGAGAGGGACTGGCACAAAGTCACCCCACTGGTTTTCATGCCTAAGGCACAATTAGAACTCACTGTCTCCTGGTGATTGGTCCAAAGTCACCCAGCTGGCTTTCATGTCTAAGGAGGGACTAGAACTCACAGTCTCTTGGTGATTGGCCCAAATTTACCTAGCTGGATTTCATGCCTAAGGCACAACTAGAACTCTCTGTCTCCTGCTGATTGGCCCAAAGTCACCCAGCCGGCTTTCATGCCTAAGGAGGGACTACAACTCACCATCACCTGGTGATTGGCCCAAATTTACCTGGCCAGATTTCATGGCTAAGGCAGGACTAGAACTCAGAGTCTTCTACTTTCTAGCCTGGTGCCTTAACCACTAGACCAAACTGGCTCTCTATGTGGATTATTCTTACTGTATGTATTGTACTGTATATTGATAGGGCCACGCGGGGCAAAAACTCACCTTTGAAGTCCAGAGGCTCCACCCGATACGCTGCCAACCAATCCTGCCCGTAAGAGATGACGTTCAAGTACCAAGGGGAGGACAGCAGGGTCCGGAAACCAGCTTGCGTGACACGAGACATCTCCTCTTGAAAGGTGACGGGGTTCGCTTTCCACACGTGTATGACTGTACTGGGGTTCACCTGGGCAGAACAGAGAACGGATCAGGGACTGAGGTCCAGGAGAAGGCATCTACAGGAGGTGCCTGTGCATAACAAAGGAGGTGCGGTTGCGAGTGGGCTCCAATATTGACATTCCTGGGAGGGGTACTGTAGGAGGAAAATAGGCTGAGCTGGAAGGTGGAGTTAAAAGAGCCATCAGCTTAGAATCCTTACATTGCCACAAACGACCTAAGTCCAGCCACCTGTGAATTCTGTTGACTCTTATCTAGTGCCAATTTAGTGCTGACCATTTGTTGACAGACTCTTGTGTATTGGTTTGAATAAATCTTCTGGGCTGCAACTTAATGTGCAGTCCCGATTCTTTTGCACCTGACACCACAATGTAAAAAAGATGTTGAGACTCTAGAAAGAGTGCAGAGAAGAGCAACAAAGATAACCAGGGGATTGGAGGCTAAAGCATATAAGGAACGGCTGCTGGAATTGGGCATGTCTAGTTTAATGAAGAGAAGGACGAGGGGGGACACGATAGCAGCGTCCCAATATCTCAGGGGCTGCCCCAAAGAAGAGGGAGTCAAGCTATTTTCCAAAGCGCCTGAAGGCAGGACAAGAAGCAACGGATGGAAACTAACCAAAGAGAGAAGCAACCTAGAACTAAGGAGAAACTTCCTGACAGTTAGAACAATTAACCAGTGGAACAACCTGCCTCCAGAAACGGTGAATGCTCCAACGCTGGAAGTTTTTTAAGAAGAGACTGGACAGCCATTTGTCCGAAATGGTATAGGGTTTCCTGCCTGAGCAGGGGGTTGGACTAGATGACCTCCAAGGTCCCTTCCAACTTTATTATTATTATTATTATTATTATTATTATTATTATTATTATTATTATTATTATTAATTATTAATTATCATCATCATCATCATCATCATCAACTGACCACATACATCATGGGGTGACTTACAGGCTTTCCGTCTCTCCGAGTTTAACCCATCTCAAACGGTTGCTACGGTGAGCAGAAAAGGAGGGGGATACCCGGGAACAGACCCACATGTACGAGTAAGTCCCTGACGTATAACCAGTCATTTCACGACGGTTTGGATTTAAGACAGCCTCGGAAAAGGCGCTTTGTGGTAAAGCGCTTCCAGCCATTGTAAAATGTTGCATTGCCCCCCCCCTCCCCCACACACACACCTGACGCTCAATGACCCTATTTTGGACACTTGGCAACTGGTTCTCATTTATGATTGGTCGCAGCATCCCAAAACCACAATTTGAGACCTTTTTTCAGCCCCCCCCCCAAATGCCCAATTTGACTTATAAACGCACGATTCGCTTAGCATCCCTTGTAAAAACAGTCAATTTGGTCTGGTCGCGTGGTGCCTCAACATGACAACAGTTTATGACCCAAAGTCCAGTGGCAACTGTGGTCATAATTCGAGGACTATGCATTTCCACTTTAATAGGCAGGAAGCAATTCAGGGAGGGAGAGAAGAGAAGCTTCTGTGGGGCATCTTCAGTGTTCCTAGCATCAATCCTTACCTTCACACCGTTGTCAAAGACTTCTTGCCACACCATGTAGCCTTTCTTGTAAGAGGAGACTATATCCAGCAGCCTGGAGCAAAGAGAAGAACCAAGCAATGGAGAAAAAAAATCTTGTAAGGCCCTGCTTCAGTTTCCCTGCATCAAACCTTCTTCTATTTTTTTTTTTATCCCTGCCTTCATTTGGCAACTCTCAAGTAAGTCAGGAGCGTCTCCTGACATGAGATGGGAGTGCAACTTGAGGCCAAAAGAAAAAGAGAAACAAGAAAAACAGGAAGCTTCACCGAGACAGCCTCCCAGCACAATTCTTACCCTTGTCTAGCTAGAAGCTGCGTCTGGAGAACTAACACTTGTTCTGCACCTTGGCTTGGCTGAGAGTGATGGGAAGTGGGGCACAGTCTTTGGGCAGGGCCTGTTTGAGAGGGAGTGGCCCTATTTCCTTGCCCGAAGCCAGTGGTGGCGAACCTATGGCACGCATGCCAGAGGCGGCACTCAGAGCCCTCTCTATGGGCATGCACGCCACCACTGCCAACAGCTTGTGCAGGCCCAGAGCAGCAGCCCCACCAGGCACAAAGGAGGTGAAGCAGCCAGCTAGCAAGCTCGAGTAGAGATGGTAGAGCACGCCCACACCCAGCAAGCCAAATGCCACCCCGAGCAGGGAAAGCCAGATCCCCATTGATGCCATGGCCCCCCAGTCCCAGCTAGGATTGCATGCCTCCCCCCATCTATGCTGGACCTCCTGCCCACCACCCCACCCGCCAGAGACCCCCTGGATCTCCACCAACCCTACCCAGCCCCCACAGGCTTCCCCCCATGAGCAACATCAAGGCGGCCATGCCTACCCCAGCCACGCCCACCCAGTCTGCCATGACAACTGCAGCCACGCCCACCCAGCGGGCCATGGCCCCATGTCCCCCCTGAGGGCACCACAATGTTGATGGAGCCCTGGCACTTTGCGATAAACAAGTGGGTTTTGGGTTGTGGTTTGGGCACTCGGTCTCTAAAAGGTTCGCCATCACTGCCCTAAGCAAATACCTAGCAATGAAGAGGAAGGATCACCTTACCTTTGAATGTAGAAGGATTCTAATTTGGTATAGTCTTGGCCAAATTGCATTTTCTGCATGAAAGCTTGGATGTCTGGGTTAGACCTCCTATATATAGAAACAGAAGAGCTGGATCAAAGTTGGATCCTCAAGTTTTCCAAAGTCTACCGCTTCAAAGGACTCTTTGGTAAGCCATCAAGAATAAAAAGAGAAGCATCCTCATGCTTAATAAATACATCAGCTGTCCCAGAGTGGCCAACCTTGTCTACTTTTAAGACTTTTGGACTTCAGCTCCCAGAGGGTGCAGGGCTGGCTGGGGAATTCTGGGAGTTGAAGGTCAGAAGTCTTAAAAGTAGACAAGGTTGGACACCCTTGAGCTACATGAAGCAGGATCGATCGCGCTAATATTTGGTCCGCTCGTGATTCCAGCCCTCAGGATACAATTTAACATGGTTTTGAACTCAGCCCTTGTGATCTGTGACACAGAATGCTGTGTGACTACTGCCAATTGTGACTTACTCAATGAACCAAGGTTACATAGGCCAGCCAAAGTTAGAATCAAGGTTACTTGAGTAAATCAACGTTAGGACAAATGAGGCCTTGGTCCAAAGTGAACCTAGCAGGTATCTAATACCCATTCATCATCACTCCTATGGTCTCTAACTGAGCTGTGTTCACCCCAACTCCAATGATTCAATGGAGTGAAATTTGCCACCAGATGGTTAGGGCTACAGATGAATATACCTAAGTTGTTGACACATGAAGCTTCCTCTGAAGCATGGATACCTAGATCCTTGCATAGAGCATGTTCTTATTTTTACATCAGGATCTATCTTAGTGTCACAATAGGTGTGAGCATGGGAGGTTTTTAATGAATGGTTTATGACCATCAATCTCTTTGCTGGTTCCTTCCCAAGATGTCATCAACCATCCCATCGCCATTACATTCTTCCCTTCACCCCGCCATATATTTGCCTTCTCTCCATCCTTCCTCTTCAGATTCCCCAAGGAAAACAAAACCCACCAGCAAGTGAAATCCACCTCATCTCCTCCCAGGTGAAGGTAGAAATCTGGGAAGATGGCACTAACTTCAGCAAAAAACGAAGCCATGAACTGGTAGGTGGAGTTAAGAATGGGGTTGACCGGCCCGTAGGTCCCGCTGGGTTTTGTGGATATGTAACATGGAGTCAACAAGCCTGGGACACCTGGGAGAAGGAAGGAAGGAAGGAAGGAAGGAAGGAAGGAAGGAAGGAAGGAAGGAAGGAAGGAAGGAAGGAAGGAAGGAAGGAAGGAAGGAAGGAAAAGGGAATAAACAAACAAAACAGCCACAAAACTACTAAATGCAATTAGATATTATAGGAAAAGAGACGTGTTAGTCTATATGGCAGTGTTTCTCAATCTTGTGAACTTTCAGGTGTGTGGACTTCAACTCCCAGAATTCCCCATTACTGCCACGCTGACTGCGGAATTCTGGGAGTTAAAAGTCCAGGCATCTTAAAATGGCCAAGTTTGAGGAGCATTGCTTTAGCCTAACAAATTCTCAGGGTATTTTCAACCCAGCTCATTTTGAAGGTTGGAAATGGCTAATCCAGATGCGAATATTTAAATAATACCCAGCTTTGTCCTCTCCCTCGTTTTTTCAACCACAAAAGCAGGCAACAATCTTGTTTTTTTAGGCCTTGAATATTCCCTCCTGGTGAGCAGGTCGTTTTGAGGCAATTTCAACACCGCTTTTCATGTGTCTATTCAGATTCTAACTCAGCACCGACCCGTGTTCAAAGAAATCCGAGATCGTGTTTTCTCATCACAAGTCAGTTCTTACCTGGTCCCCAAGAGAGTGTGTGTCCAGGGGTGTCAAATTCTGGAATGATTCGGATCCCACGCAACCGGGCATATTCAATCACTACCTTCACATCGTTAGCAGTGTATACGTGAGTGGCCGAGTTATAGGATCCCTAAATATAAATATATATATATTTATATCTCAAAGGTTCAATTGAATGGTAGGTCAAGGTGGAGTGAAGGAGCTACAACCTTCAAATCTTATACTGAAGGGAGAACCATGGCTCTCAAAAAATGTCTAGTTTAATGAAGAGAAGGATGAGGGGTGACATGATAGTAGTGTTCCAATATCTCAGGGGCTGCCCCAAAGAAGAGGGAGTCAAGCTATTCTCCAAAGCACCCGAAGGCAGAAGAAGAAGCAACGGATGGAAACTGATCAAGGAGAGAAGCAACCTAGAACTAAGGAGAAACTTCCTGACAGTTAGAACAATTAACCAGTGGAACAACCTGCCTCCAGAAGCGGTGAATGCTCCAACACTGGAGGTTTTTAAGAAGAGACTGAACGTCCATCAGTCTGAAATGGTCTAGGGTTTCCTGCCTGAGCAGGGGGTTGGACTAGATCAAGGCTTTTCAACCAGTGGTACGGGTACCACCTGTGGCACATTGGCACCTGGTACGCGACCATCCTAGAAAAGGGGTAGCGGGGGAAGGGAATGAGCTGAACCGGTGGCAGCACCGCACAAGCCTGAGCGAGAGACGGCTGGAGCTGCAGGGCTGTCAGGGCTCAGCGGAAGTGCCAGGATCAGTGCCGCTTTCCAGCTGATTGATGCTTCTTCGGGGCTGTCAGGGCTCAGTGGAAGCGCCAGGATCAGCGCCAGGCTCCAGCCTGAGCTCGGCGCTGATCCTGGTGCTTCTGCTGAGCCCAGAAGCACCGATCAGCTGGAATGTTGCAGCATCTCCAGGGTCTTGTGATTTACATTCAGATGCTTGGCAACTGATTCATATTTATGACGGTCATAGTGTCCCAGGGTCATGTGAAGTGACCAAAACCTGCTGCAACCACCCAGCAGATGGGGGGAATAAAAACCAAACAGCCCCCACACCACCCCCATTGCCAATCCTCAACAGAAAGGCTCACAACAATGAAAACTTCGGACAGGAGGAAGAGTGCCGCTGGACGGGCAGGCAGGTGTCTTGCTCGGCTGTGGCTTGGGGGGCACTTTTTTCAGTGCCATTGTAACTTTGAACAGTCACTAAGCAAACTGTTGTAAGTCGAGGACTATCTGTACTTCATCACTTTTTTCCCTTTTTTTTTTTTGGGTCATCAAGTTTTTGACACCTTGCTAGGCGACTGGTGGTACTCAGATATTGCCATATCCTAAAAGTGGCACAATGGGTGAAAAGGTTGAAAAGCCCTGACATAGAGGGACGGGGCTTCAAGTTCCACAGGCATTCACAAGCCCCATTGCCGACTAAATGGCAGAGGCTCCACGGGAGATGGGACAGCTCACCTTCAGGCTGAGGTCTGGGAACACCATGCTTTCAAACGGAAATGATTGGTCGTCCACAATGTGCCAGTGGAACACGTTAAATTTGTTGTAGGCCATGACGTCCTGAGGAAATGAGAAAAGTTAGAAAAACTTGCTGTTCGGTGGGACATTCGTTAGCCACAGTTGTGAGATGGACCAAGGATTCATCTATGGCTCAGAAAACCCGCAGGGACCATTAAGGAATTCTGAATGTCTTAACCAGTAAGAATGTTTTGAATATTGTGGGGAAAACAAACTTGAATAAGAATGTACACAGGAGTTATGATGAGACGATCGAGATGACCAATGAAAAGAAGCTTTAGATTGACGCGGCTATTACTTGCAGAAACATGAGGAAAATGTTTATATTTAATTGTCATTTATTTAATTAAGAATTGTATTAATTTAAGGTTGGCAAAAGAGAGTATTATTGGAAGAAGAGGAAATCAAGTAAAGCTATCATATGGACTATAGAATTATAGAAATTAATTGTTATTGATGGTTTTTTTAAACATTAACCCAGACAACACGGTGTTTACTAAATATTAAGGTGTATGTTAAAAATCAATAAAACATATTTAAAAAAAGAAAAAAGGAATTCTGAATGCGGTTACACCTAAGAAGTCTTCTTCACCCGTTAAACCTTGCCCTGAATTATTGCTCTGCACAGCTGTTTTCTTATACTGTAGAACAGTGTTTCTCAACCTCAGCAACTTCAAGATGGGTGGACTTCAACTTCCAGGATTCCCCATTCTCCGTAGCTAAATGGAGTCCAACGCTAAACAACTACACCACACTGGCTGTCCTACCAAACCTCCCATTTCCAGTGCAGACATGAGGACACCTCCTCGTACCGACAACATGGTGCCGCCTAAGCATAAGAGGGAAACTTCGTAAGACCCCAAGGTTCATGGAGGCAATATGCTGATGGTGATAAAAAAAAAATGAATTAAGTCAGCCAATATAACAGCCTGCTCAATGGGGAACCATCTCAGTGGGGAACCATGCCAAGAGCTTCTGCAGTGTGGCCAAGATGATGTAAGATCTCTCAGGATCTTCTAGATTGCTTCCAGGTTCACCTACCAGGGTCTCCAAGATGACTCTCAAAGGCAGATAATGGCGAGACGTGTCAAGGAGCAGACCTCGGTGAGGGAAGCGAGGGAAATCAACCACATCTGTCTTGTTGAGGTAGAACTATATAAAGGAGAAGATAGCACAGTTGACCCAATGTCCAGCATAGATGTCTCCCAGGGATCTTGCCTTCTCCAATGGGAGTGAAAAATCAGGCCATCTGTTTGAAGGACTAAACAAGCTCTTCAAGAATTCAGGTTTAGGATTTATGAGGGACTTAGATGCCACACAATTTTTCCTGGCCCCCATGTTAAGCTGGAAAGTCCTTTGGAGAACAAAGTAACAGCTAGCAAAGTGAGTTGTAAGTGACAGCTTGAATTAGATTGAGCTTCGGATAGGATAGGGTAGGGTAGGGCAGGGTAGGGTAGGGCAGGGCAGGGTAGGGTAGGGCAGGGCAGGGCAGGGTAGGATAGGATTTTTTATTGGCCAAGTATGATTGGACACACAAGGAATTTGTCTCCGGTGCATAAGTTCACAATGTACATATAAACACGTAACAGGTAATAAATCATAGTTGCAATCATTAAGTGATAAATCATAAGGTACCAATAGAAGACAGTAGAAAAGATGAGAAATGAGAAGGATAATTGCAATGCCTACTACATGAGTAAATATCCTTACACCTAAGACAGTGCTGTGGGAACTAGGTGTTTAGCACCTAGTGTGTTTAGTTTAGTCCTGAGGGAGAAGTTGAAACAACTTATGTCCAGGATGTGAGGGGTCTGTAGATATTTTCTTAGCCGGCTGGTTGCTATTTTTTCCCCATTCCCAAGAAATGGAATAGATGCATCAATTCCTTTGGGTGTGCTAGTGGGTCATTCTTCATTGTTGGCAACAGCCTTGACTAGTCCGTGCAGTTTTCTTGCCAACACTTTCAGAAGTGTTTGTTGTTGTTTTCCTCCCAGGAAAGGACTGGCCCAAGATCACCCAGCTGGCTTTTGTGCCTAAGGTAGGACTAGAACTCACCATCTCCTGGTGATTGGCCCAAAGTCACCCAGCCAGCTTTCATGCCTAAGGCAGGACTAGACCTCAACATCTGGTGTTTGGCCCAAAGTTGCTCAGCTGGCTTTGTACTTAAGATGGGTGTAGAACTCCCTCTTCCAGTTTCTAGTCTGCTGCTTAACCACACCAAACTGTTTAATCTTATACATCACATTAAATGATATAACTTGTTTGAGGTTTTTCTTCAGCAAGTTGGCTGAATCTAATTAGCTGGGTCCTATTCAATCTTGACATGACAGCACGAATCCATGACTTTGGTTAAATATGGTTTATTGAGTAGGCCCCATTGCTGGGTTTATAGCACTGCTCCACTGACAAACCACAATGCCTGCTGTCGCTCCACACATACAGTCACACCCAAACGAAGCAATTAACAACAGAACAGGAATTGCAAACCCCAGCCTAATATCCCGTACTCACTGTCCCATCTTCGTCCTTCCAGGCAAGCTGGCTGAAGGTCTCCAATCCTATGCAACAAGGCAGAACCACATCAGTTGGACCAAGTCAAGAATACTAAACTACAAAGACAGCGACAGAAAACTGCCCCCCGTCTTACCTCTGAGGGCACCCCAGATGCTGGTGGCTGAGAGAAGCATCAGATCCACCGAAACGCTGAGCTTATCTGAAAGTTTATTTGGTGAACAAAAAAAGCAGTAGAGTTAAAAAAAATTTAAAGCTTAGAAGTTGGCCTTCCACAAAGCAAATGGCTGACATCATCTTTTCACTAGGAGTGAAAATGTGTAAGTTCAGGGATTGTTTTGGGAATTGCTTTTGGGAACACAGATTAAAATTGTGAAGTTCCCCTAAAATCTGGACGGCCATCTGTGGTAGTTCAGAAGAGGTTCAGTTTTGGTCACCGCATCATAAAAAAGATGTTGAGACTTTGGAAAAAGTGCAGAGAAGAGGAACTAAGATGATTAAAGGCCACGAGACTCAAACATACGATCAACAGTCGCAGGAACTGGTTATGGCTAGTCTAGAGAAAAGAAGGACTGGGGTAACATGATAGCAGTATTCCAGTATTTGAGGGGCTGCCACAAAGAAGAGGGGGTCAACTTATTTTCCAAAGCATCAGAAGGCAAGAGAAGAAACAATGGATGGAAACTAATCAAGGAGAGAACCAACCTAGAACTAAGGAGAAACCTCCTAACAGTGAGGAACAGCTGGCCACCAGAAGTTGTGGGTGCCCCATCACTGGTGGTTTTTAAGAAAAGATTGGACAGCCTCTTCTTAAATGGTATAAGGTCTCCTTCTTGAGCAGGGGATTGGACTAGAACAGGGGTAGGCAACCTTGGCTCTTTTATGACTCGTGGACTTCAACTCCCAGAATTCCTGAGCCAGCATGGCTCAGCATGGAAACCTCTCCATTTCTCCTCAGCATGGCTGGCTCAGGAATTCTGGGAGTTGAAGTCCACGAGTCATAAAAGAGCCAAGGCTGCCTACCCCTGGACTAGAAGACCTCCATGGTCCCTTCTAGTTCTATTCTGACTGATAAAGGTGTGAAGATCTGGCTTTTCCCTCAGGCCTTTGGCAAGGGAGGCTGAGACTCCCCCCCTCACTTCAACCCACTTGCCACCATGTTTTACTGATCATATTGTAATTTCTTGGATTCATTTTCCTTGAACCGCCCAGAATCTTTGGGAGTCGGGCAGCACACCAGTTTAATGCAGAATGAAACATTTCAAAGTATGTTTTATAACGTTATAGAATTATTATTAATCTGGAGAAAAAAAAGAGAAAACTCATGAGTTGTCCCCAAATGGGGGCAGCCCCATCCTTATTCTTACCCCCAGTATTGAAGATGTCTTCTCCAACCAACCCCACGTTGCCCACCCATAGATAAGAATATTCCTGGCTTTGAAAATAAAAGGGTAGATGACAGCCAGTAGGGATTAAGCTTGTCTTAAGGGCACCCTGCTGACCATAAGCTCAATGCTGGCAACCCAACCATCAGCACTGAGATAGATGCCATTCTCTTACAGTCCTCTGGTGATTCAAGGGTGGGATAGTCACTGCATCCTGCTTGGGTCACGGAGACGAGAAGATTAGGACACAGGTCCTCCATGTTGCTCCCTACAATACACAATTGGAAATGAAGCATGAGAATCTCTCTGAATACAAGTTGCACTAAGCTTCTTCTTTTTTTTTTTTTAAAATGTTTTTTAACAAAACAATCCTGAAGCTCTTAAAGAAAAAGAGAATTTAAAAACATTAAACATCTAAAAAAAACACCCCACCAGTTTTAATCCTTGAAGGCTTGACATTGGTGTAAAGGGGGCTGAGGCTGGTAAGGCAAGAGGGGGCTGCTTTGTAAAGATATCACAACCAAGTTGTCTGCCAAGTAACTGCGCGTTCAGGAGGGTGGAAGGAAGAGGCAAGAATATAAACCAGGGGTCTTCAAACTTGGCCCTTTTATGACTTGTGGACTTCAACTCCCAGAATTCCTCAGCCAGGCATGATCTCCAAGGTCCCTTTATTATTATTATTCATCATCACACAGTCAGCCAGATGTGCCTGGATGAGGAATTCTGGGAGTTGAAGTCCACAAGTCATAAAAGAGCCACGTTTGAAGACCCCGATATAAACCTAGAGAACTGACCTACAAGCATCTCTGCTTTTGCACTGCACTGGGCAATCACTGTTGTGAGAAGGGTCCCGTTCTTATACGCAATCAAGTCTCTACTTTAGCCCGGCACGGTAAGTGGGTCTACAGGTGGTTCTCAACTTACAAGTGGTTATTGAACAACCATTCAAAGTCACAACAGACCCACAAAAGCTACGAACAACTTGTTTCTCAATTTACACACCCACACACAACCTTGTGGGTAGCATGATTGCATTCTGCGCTGAGTAACCGGCTCACCTTTGCGGCCATTCTGCAACATCCTGCAGTTCTATGACTACAATTTGCAACATTATTTTTTTTTTTTGCTGGTTTTAAGCATTTACTTCTGATTTCCGGTTTAAAAAAAACAAAAACAAAACCCACCCATTAGGGAAAATTGATTCGGTTAAAATGTTGAAAAAAAATGCTGAAAAATTATATTCAGTTCCGCGATGCCTTGATTTATGACAGCAATGACTTACAAGTATAATCCTGGGCTCAATTACTCTCACAAATCAAGGACAACCTGTCCTGGCAAGTAAAGTGGAAAAAATTGAACATAGGTGTGACAGCAGACTCAGACGGACTTTTGAGATTGCATCTTTTAAAAGAGAATGCCCTGTATGGTAGAAAAACGAAGTTATGAGGAAATATGTCCAGCTATGATCTGCTTGTGACAGCTCACTTTTATTACTTCCTCCTTTTGCCATTAGGAAATTCTTTGCTTATGGAACCAGCTAAAGTCAGAAATATTTTGAGTGAGCGGATTTTGAGTGCAAAAATCCAGGATAATTATTATTGGTAGCAAAAAAGATCCTGAAAGCTGCCATCTCCTGACCATCTATTTGCAATATTTGGTTTCTCGTCTAGACCAGCATTTTTCAGCCTTGACTACATTAAGAAGTGTGGGTCTACTCTATGTTAAACGTGACGGTGTTTTATAACATTTTGTGACCGGCATTTACTTTGCTTTTGATCACTATGTTTGCTTAATGGTTGCCACAAAAAGTGTTGTAGAATCGGGTTGTGCTGACCCGCTTTATGATTGCCACAATTTATGACTGTATGTGCCAGGATCAATTACGGTAATAAGTCAAGGATTACCAGTACGCAAGACCTGTTCACCTAGCCAAAAGGGCTGGAACATTTTTTAATGTCCAGAGCAAAAGAGATAATACCTGGAAGCAGCAAAGACAGCCACCTCCCTAATTTGCAGAAGTATAAGGAGAGGGAGGTGCAGACCAATCAGGCTTTCAAAATTCCGTTATTAGAGCCACTCTCAATAATTGAGATAGCAATTAACAATTGTTAATAACAATTAACCAGTCTCACAACTTGCCTCCAGAAGTTGTGAATGTCCCAACAT
The DNA here is from genome assembly GCF_001527695.2 of Protobothrops mucrosquamatus. Classification (NCBI taxonomy): domain Eukaryota; kingdom Metazoa; phylum Chordata; class Lepidosauria; order Squamata; family Viperidae; genus Protobothrops; species Protobothrops mucrosquamatus. The sequence goes on along the minus strand of NW_015391737.1, from coordinate 7,521 downwards.
TGGAAGTTTTTAAGAAGAGATTGAACAACTGTTTGTCTGAAATGGTATATGCGGTTTCCTGCCTGAGCAGGGGGTTGGACTAGAAGACCTCCATGATCCCTTCCAACGCTTCTATTCCTATTCCTATTCTATTCGTGGTTTTTGCTTCCCTGCACGGTTGATTCCTTAATTTACCTGTTAGAATTGACAAGTTTCTTCCTGGAGACAAATGCTCAAGACTGCAACTGTGAGATACAGTACACAATCTTTCATTTGTTGGGTGTGAGTTTTTGCCACTGTGACTTCAGAGGGATTTATTTCCAAGTCAGCAGACGCCAGAATTCTGCTTTGCATAGATAATTGGCCCTTGTTCTGATCTGAAACGTTCAGCTTTCTGGCTTGTTTAGAAGTACGCCAGGCTGCCCTGCCGTCCTCGATTAAATGAGTTTGGGCCAAGAGGGCTGAACAGCTTACACGTGAACTTTTCTCCAGCTTCAGGAACTTTCAGAAGGGAAAGATCTGCTGGGGGGAGGGAGGGTCGCATAAAGGTATAGTCCGAAGTCCACTGTTGTCCGATTCTCCAACAATACCTCAACCCCAGGATTGCGCAACTCATTCAGCTGCAGGGGAAACCCCAAGCCAAGCCCTCCAAGCGAAAATCCCAGCGAAGCTCCGCAGAGGGAGTAGGTCGTGTGAACGCGACCCCGTATTAGAAAGCGTGCAAAGACGGGGGGGGGGGCAAATGCGCTCCTCCCCTGCCTCCCTCCCTGATCCACTGCTCCCCGCCCCCGCACCTGTTTTCTCCTTGTACCCAGGAGGGAAAAGCAGCTGCCAGTAACGTCGGAACGCCCCGTCCAGCACTTCGCAGCCGGGCTCCGCCGCCGAGTGGTTGGCATGGGCGAATCGGAACTGGCGGGAGCTGAGCCGGCAACGGCTCTGGGGGTCCTGGCGGATCCCCTGCGGCTGCGGCCACACGGCAGCGCCC
>NW_015391737.1:0-5171 GCF_001527695.2 Protobothrops mucrosquamatus | reverse complement strand
CCCCGCACCTGTTTTCTCCTTGTACCCAGGAGGGAAAAGCAGCTGCCAGTAACGTCGGAACGCCCCGTCCAGCACTTCGCAGCCGGGCTCCGCCGCCGAGTGGTTGGCATGGGCGAATCGGAACTGGCGGGAGCTGAGCCGGCAACGGCTCTGGGGGTCCTGGCGGATCCCCTGCGGCTGCGGCCACACGGCAGCGCCCAAGCCGGCGGCCAGGAGCAGGAGCAGCGCGCCCGCCACGCCCGCCATCCCTGCAGGATTCGCGACTGATCGGCGCGGAGAGGGGAACGGCAGGAGGAAAGATCACGTGACGCGGCCGGATCACGTGAGAGGCGGACCGCTCTGCTCCCCCCCCCTCGGGCGACGCCCAATGGGGAGAAGCTTCGCGTGGAGGGGGGGGGGGTTTGGAGAGGGCGGTGGGTGCTGCCCGGGGAAGGGGTCTCTGTCTGGCTCCCTGCGCTTTTTTTCTTTTTTTTTCTTTCTTTCTTTCTTTCTTTTCTTTCGTTCGTTCTTTCTTTCTTTTTCTTTCTTTCTTTCTTTCTCTGGCCCTCTTCCTTCCTTCCTTCCTTCTCTCTTTTTCTTTCTTTCTTTCTTTCTCTCTCCAAAAAATGGAAAACTTTTCCTTCCTTCCTTCCTTCCTTCTTCCCTCCCTTCCTCTTCTTTCTATCTTTCCTTCCTTCTTTCCCCTTTATCTTTCTATCTTCCCCTCCCTCCCTCTCTTCCCCTTCTCTATCTTTCCTTCCTTTCCCCCTCTTTCTATCTTCTCCTCCCTGCCTTTCCTTCATTCCTTCCTTCCTTCTCTCTTCTCCATTTTCCTTCCTTCCTTCCTTCCTTCCCTTCCTCTTCTTTCTATCTTTCCTTCCTTCTTTCCCCTTTATCTTTCTATCTTCCCCTCCCTCTCTTCCCCTTCTCTCTTTCCTTCCTTTCCCCCTCTTTCTATCTTCTCCCTGCCTTTCCTTCATTCATTCCTTCCTTCTCTCTTCTCCATTTTCCTTCCTTCCTTCCTTCCCTTCCTCTTCTTTCTATCTTTCCTTCCTTCTTTCCCCTTTATCTTTCTATCTTCCCCTCCCTCCCTCTCTTCCCCTTCTCTATCTTTCCTTCCTTTCCCCCTCTTTCTATCTTCTCCCTGCCTTTCCTTCCTTCCTTCCTTCCTTCCTTCTCTCTTCTCCATTTTCCTTCCTTCCTTCCCTACCCTTCCCTACCCTACCCTGTCCTCCCTCTCTCCCTTCTTCAATTTATATGCTGCCCATCTTGCTCTACAAAACAAAGCTTTAACAGGCCACTGGCCCTGCGGATAGAAATCTAGCTCCATCCTGCCAGCAAAAAGCCAGCATGGCAGGGCAAATTGAGGAAGGATCTTGGAGCAGCAGGCTAGGCTTGTGAAACACATCCCTATGGCTTTCTTAGCAGCAACATGGAAGTGGGTGGTTAGAGCTTTTTTCCAAGTTGCTTTTTCAACGCCCCACTCTAGTTCATAAGTGTTATTTACAGCTCTTATTTTAAGAGGACCACTTACTAAAGAAAGTGAAGCTGAGGGTTTTTGGTTTTGGTTTTTTTTTTTTTTTTTTTCTGTACTGTGTTTTCAGACTTTGGCCATTACTGTCCTGCCATTTTTGAATTCCTTCATAGACTTGGCATTGGACTCGATGGCCTTACCTAGTGATATGGTGAATAACGTATAACATTCATAACAACGTATCGTAACATTCTTCTGTGATATGGTGAATAACATTAAGATGTAGTGAAAAAGGAGAAATATATATTAGAACCCCAAGATAATTTGATTTTTCAGGGCAGAAAATTCAGCACAAAAGTACTGACATTCACAGAAGGTACAGAATTTATAAGTAGAAGGCCTGATTTATACATCGGTCTAAGATAATGGACATTTATGTTATACCTTATTGGTTTTTATATTGTTACTTTTACAAGATTCAATAAATATTGTATGAATGTGTCAATTGTAATTGTTTGTACAGTAAACTAATCAAGGAGAGAAGCAACCTAGAACTAAGGAGAAACTTCCTGACAGTTAGAACAATTAACCAGTGGAACAACCTGCCTCCAGAAGCGGTGAATGCTCCAACACTGGAAGTTTTTAAGAAGAGACTGGACAGCCATTTGTCTGAAATGGTGTAGGGTTTCCTGCCTGAGCAGGGGGTTGGACTAGATGACCTCCAAGATCCCTTCCAACTTTATTATTATTATAAGTAGAACCCATGCAAACAAAAGCTCTGTGGGGTCCTTTTTAAGTGGGATGAGGGTCTTCTGAGTGAAAGTTTCCACTGGCCTAGGCTTGGTGAGAAACCAGCCATCATGATTTGTAAATCAACCTTTATCCCTGACATTCTCGGCTTAGTTCTTGGGAATTTACGCGCCACCGTCATTAGGAAATAAAAAAGGTGATCAGCATGGAAAAAGATCTAAAAAGCATCCACGGAGCCCCTTAAAAGATTAAAACTGCAAAATAACTCCAGGAATAAATGCCTGGGGGGGCAGGGGTGGGGACGCGCGAGCAAACCAAACTAGGGATTGTCCAGGATGTGTAACCATAGTTTAGTTAGCCCAGGGGTAGGCAACCTCGGCTCTTTTATGACTCATGGACTTCAACTCCCAGAATTCCCGAGTCAGCTATGTTGACTTGGGAATTCTGGGAGTTGAAGTTCATGAATCATAAAAGAGCCGAGGTTGCCTACCCCTGAGTTAGCCCAATGTTCTGGGTTCACGATGAAGCCATACTGATGTTACAACGTGACTACTGCATAGCCCAGTTTTATGAGCTTGCGAGGCAGAGTAAGGTCTCAACGAAGTCAGAAAGGCAGAGTGGAACCAGCCACAGGATCCGCAATGCAACCTGGCTCGCATTTAAGCTGCGGGCATCGTGAGAAACTCCCCTCATCCACCCCCAACCAGCGTTAGCCACCCCCAAGATGGCGGCCGCGCTCCCTCTTTTTTTTTTTTTTTTTCTTCCTTCTCCCCTTGGCGAGCAAATACGAGCGCGCGCCCCCCCTCTCCGACGATGTCTTCTCGCGAGAGGATTCCCTTTCAAGCCACGCTCAAGATGGATGCCGCCGAGCGACGCTGCGCCGGGCCCCGCCCACTCGCGCCCGAAGGCCAAGCGAAAGAGAGAGAGAGAGAGACTGCTTCGGGGGGCCAGGCGTTGCCCCGCCCTTCGCCGTCCGCCGCGGGGTTGCGTCCCGCCGTGCGTGCGTGCGTGCGTGCATGCGTGCGTGGTGGCGTGCGTCGAGGTGACGGAGCGGGCCGGACGCGTCCCTTTGTTGGCTCAGCGGCGCCTGTGAGGAGGAGCGGCGGCGGCGGCGGGCGCTGGCGATCGGTCCGCCGAAGGGAGGCGGCGTCCAGGCCGAAGCCTTCGGATCCCGGTGGGGCCGCCCCGCTCGCGGCCCGTCTCGCCGCCTCGCGGCCTCCGGCGCGCGCCGCCATGGACTCGGACGAAGGCTACAACTATGAGTTCGACGAGGACGAGGAGTGCAGCGAGGACAGCGGCGCCGAGGAGGACGACGACGAGCCCGACGACGACGACGAGCCCGACGACGACAACCTCGACCTGGGCGAGGTGGAACTGGTCGAGCCCGGGCTGGGCGTGGGCGGCGAGCGCGACGGGCTGCTCTGCGGCGAGACGGGCGGCCTGGGGCCCGGAGGAGGCGGCGGAGGCCTGGGCGGCAGCGGGCTAGGCGGACCGGGCCCGGGCGGCGGCGGCGGCGGAGGAGGAGGCGGGCTGGGCCACGAGCAGGAGGAGGATTACCGCTACGAGGTGCTGACGGCCGAGCAGATCCTGCAGCACATGGTGGAGTGCATCCGAGAGGTCAACGAGGTCATCCAGGTGCGCGTGCCCGGCGCGCGCGCGCCCCCTCCCCCCCTCCGCGGAGGGATCGGGCTGGAGCAGAAGAAGCAGGCCCCGGCGGGCGGGCGGGAGGGAAGGGAGGAGGGGGCGCTGCGAGAAGCGGCGGGAGCGGACTCGCCAGCCACGCCTTCGGGCGCCGCGGCTGGCCTGAGCCGGGCCTTCCTCTCCCCCCGTCGCCCCCGTAGAGAAAAGGCTCCCCCCCCAGATGCCGAGTTCTTCAGTAAGGGCTGGAGGACCTCCAGCCTCGCAGCCCCGGCCTGGAAAGGGAGGGGGCGCTCTAGGCAGGCCAAGGAAGGGTTAAAGCGCCCCCCCCTTTGCCTCTGCCCCGCAGCTCCTTTGTGGTCACTAAGGTGGCCCCCCCTTCTGGTGGCAGAGGGGTGAATCGGGGGTCCTTCTTAGCCGAGAGAAGGGGTGGCCATTGCAGCTGGATTGCACAAGAAAGGCAGGAAGGTAAAGGGTTTTGGGGGAGAAGAGGGGGGGGCTCAGTGTCAGGGTTTTTGGTGCATGCCAGGTAAGCTGTGACGGGTCAGCCCAATCTCGGTGGGAAATGGCAAAGGTGGAGTCCTCGCCCTCCTATTGGCCTCCCCCAAAGGGGAACCCCAGGCTGTAACTTCAACTCCCCCCCCCCCCCCAGGATCTGACGCATTAATATTCGTGAAGGCTTTTTGTGATAAGAAGGTCCAGCCATAGGAAGGTTCAACCCTCCCAGTCCTGCTGTTGACTGATGATGACATGAATCTTTTTGGGCGACCCTGTGCAGCTGCTCAGATGGCAACAGGACAGCAGGGCAGGGCCTGGGAATGTGTACCTATCTCAGTGTCTTGGCATTTCTGAGAAGGGCCCCTGACTCTGTGTGTACACAATTGTTGAAAGGGATTGACTCAGGTCGGGTACGAGTTGAATACCTAGTGGCGTTTCAATTGGTACCAAAAATGCTGTAGAAATAAGAGACGGTGTTTCTTATTTCCTGGAACTTAACAAACCCTTATTGTGGTGTCTTTTGCATAGGATTGACTGTGTATTGAGATTGTATAGCTTGCTGTTTACGTCATTGATGTAAACGGGGGCTAAAGTGTTTTGTTTTTTTTTAGCATTTATAAATAACTATTTCATGTTAGGGTTATAGTTACAACGACACGGTTACAGTTCACAAATTGTACGTCACATTGCTGACGCTGAGAAGGAGGCTAGGAAAATCCCAAGATTAAGGCTTGTGTTATTCATAATCTGCTCATTTTATACCTTCCAGCTGAAACTGGCATCCAAAGTTGCACAAGTTATAAACAATAAAATGGTTACCACAGGTGTGTAA
>NW_015391736.1:13837-23003 GCF_001527695.2 Protobothrops mucrosquamatus | reverse complement strand
GGATGGATGGATGGATGGATGGATGGATGGATGGATGGATGGATGGATGGATGGATGGATGGATGGATGGATGGATGGACAGGCAGACAGGTGGGCGGATGGACAGACAGACAGACAGACAGATAGATAAATTTAGGATAGGCATTCCCTTGAATGTCCTAGGGTACATCGGTTACATTAGGTTTAGTCTGGCAAAATTCTGTCTATATAAGCAAATAAAGAACTGAACTTTGGCTGGATTGTGATATGTCATTCTTGGGCTAGGCCTGATGGGAGGTCAGAGGTCAAAGCACCAGGGACTAGGTGGAGTGCCTTCTGATCCAGACAAGAGTTTAAATTGGGACAGAACATGAAACTGAACCTCAGCTTCTGCCTGCTCTTCAAGTAAAAGCTTCGAGTCCAGTGGGACCCCCACCACCCCGTTCAAGTTATTTGTGTGGGGTAGCACCATCCACCCAGAACTAAGAATTGGATATCAAATCCAAGAGGCCCTAACACCCAAATTCATTTTCTCAGAAGGACACACGGCAGAAAAAACACATGCCGTTGTTTCAAGAAGTCACCGAGAAGTGATCACTGAGCAACCTCCACATATTGTCTTTGGTACCAAAGATCTGTCCAGCAGCAATGTCCATGCAGTCCAATAAACTCTCAGTTCATCTGAGCAGTAGGATGGAAGTAATCAGTGGTGGGATTCAAATATGTGAACAACCGGTTCTCTGGGTGGATGCCATTTCCAGAAGTCCATTCTGGGCCTGAGCAACAAAAAAATTAGCTACCGGTTCTGCCGAACTGGTGCGAACTGGCTGAATCCCACCACTGGAAGTAAGGTGCATTAAATCTGAGTTGACTGTGCCAGCCACTATTTCTGTCAGAAAAGGTAGGACTTCTCCTACACGTGTCTTGAGTGATGATTGGAGACAACATAGTTGGTGACTTTGCCAAGGAGAGCTAATGCCATTCAGACTTAGCCAGGAGTTTAAGTGGGTTTTCTGAAGAAGAACATTCTGGTATAAAAAAAATCCTCTAACCGAAATTCACGAGCGCACAACATGAGTGTCTATGAGGAAAGTCTGTATCCTTCTAGAAATTTCTAAATTTAACTTCCGGCTGTTCTAGAAAACATGACCAACGTTTGAGAAGCTTACAAGCTTCAAAACCCAGTAGCTCCAGATAATGTGGGCAATGTCTAAATCACCCATGTTACAACTGTGACAAATGACAAAAAAAAATGTGCTAATATTGTTGAACTTTAATTAAAACATATCTATTTATTTATCTATTTATTTCATTTCATATCATTTCATTTTTATAGCCACAAGTGACTCTGGGCAGCATATATGATAGAACATAAAAACAATTTAAAAACAATTAAAATAATACTCTGTGTGCATATGCGGTATACAGTATAGACACATACACACAGGCACAAACATATGCAAACAGATTCTCCCTTAAAATGTGCATGCACCATTATTGCTGAGTGCTACTTAGAATTTCATTGACTGAAGTAACAAATGTATATTAATTGTGGTTTTTACCACATCAAGTTTAAATATATGCATTAGTTGTATATTTTTTCTTTCTTTTTTTCCTTCCTTCCTTCCTTCCTTCCTTCCTTCCTTCCTTCCTTCCTTCCTTCCTTCCTTCCTTCCTTCCTTCCCATCCTATTTTCCTTCCTTCCTTCCCATCCTATTTTCCTTCCTTCCTTCCCATCCTATTTTCCTTCCTCCTTCCCATCCTATTTTCCTTCCTTCCTTTTCCTCCCTCCCTCCTTCCCTTTCTTTTTCTTTCTGAAATAAAAAGGACAGGACGAGAGAAGTGAGAAAATAGAACGGGCTAGATTCAAAGGTAATATTTCTGTACAGCAAACCCAAAGGAGGTGAGTCTGTCCATATTAATTTCAAAGTTTACCAGAAACAGCTTTCAAAAATAAATTCTAAATTTATTCTATAATTTAGAATCCTCCCCAAGGAGAATTTTCCTTGAAATTCTTTTGACTCTCAAGTAATTTCTTAGTTGTTTCGTACGGAAAGGGCCTCTGTCCTCTTCCTTCAAATCTTGGTGTCAACGCTGCTAACATCGGATGTTCTTGTTTTGACAACATATGGCAATGCATCCATTTTCCTTTACTTTAAATTTTACTTTTAGAGTTAGAATTAGATGATACTGGGGGGCGGGAGGAGGAGGAATGTGCATGAGAGATTAGTTAGACAAAACAATACAGTATAATGGTGAGAACCAAGGCTGTTTATAATAAGAGATGATAAGACATGGCAGGATGAAGAACTGGGTGGAAAGCCTACATTTCAAACTAATTGGAGAATGTGATTTGTGACTGTTAATTAGAGGAGGGAATTGTGCTTTGATACTATGTGCTCAGGGGAGGGGAATCCAGATTTTGGCTTTGCCTATGTACGTGCCGATGCTATGCTACTCGAATAAAGATTCTTTAAGGTAAACAATGCCTCAAAGTTCTTTGAAGAGTTTCATATGTCGGAACCAAAACACTTGGTTTAAATAGAAATTCAGCACCAATCCCAACACTTGCCTCAATGAGAGGGGCAGCATAGAAATTTAATAAACCAACAAACATACATTAGGAATGACATGTGTCTGTCTTACTTCCTCCGGGATATTTTCTGCTATGCTTTGCTATTAAAAACCAGAATGCTTTTCCATCACAAGCTATAGATTTCCAGCAGCACATTCTTGGTGTGTTGAATTATGTATAATGGCAGAACTGTTCGTGTGGAACATGGTTTCTGTTCAGGATTATTTTTTTTTTGAAAAATAATAATAATAATAATTCAAATAAAGTAAAATGCATGATAAAGAACAATGTTTCTCCGGGGGAGAATAATTTAATAGCATCATTACTACGCCTACGTGGAAGTGTTGAAATGCAATTCTCCATGAGACACTAGAGACAGAGCGGAATTCGGTATTCAGCTGTTTTCCATTGTTCTAATTTTATTTTTATTTTTTGGAAAAAAAAACCCTGAATCCAAGGATCCTTTGAGAAGATAGATGAAATTCCAAGGATCTGGGTTTTTTTTGTTTGTTTTTTGAGGTTTTTTTTCAGTGGCGGTAACTTCACCTGCAGATATTCTTAAGAGATTTCAACATTTCAACCTTTGGTGCCAAAAGGCATTTCAAGTAACGAACAAACAATGAGGACCCGGGAAGGAACCTAATTCAGTTCTTGGACTGTCATGATCCTAAATCATATATTTTTTTCTCCACAGAAAAGATCCTTCCTCCTCTTCCTCTGACTTGACCCCTTCACAGACTTCCAAGCCAGCCTTAAAATTCCTATATGAGAATTCTCCTAGGCGGCGCACAATATCTGCAGAACTTCACTGTCTCATTGAAATGCTAGCCTACATTCTTCAGCGGGAAAAGCTCTGGAATAGTTTTGCAATACTTGCTTTCCTTTCAACAAATAAATGGAAACATTTTTTTATTTTATTTTTTAAAGATATCCTCGGGGAATGTTCTGTGCAGCCTGTTCCATCCTAGCCGGAATTGCTCTCTCCAATTCTGTCTTTTCTCAATTGCTTCTCAACAGGCAAACAGCAAAATGAGCATTCCTCACATATATACAGTATATATATATATATATATCTTCCAAGTGCTTGTTAGGAGGTTATGCAATTCCATGTGCTTTCTTAAATGGTAAATGGCAAGTACCAGGCACCGATGGCTTATACAGAAATACATTCCAGCAATGAGGCAAACATTGGAGGCAAACACACCCTTCCTTTTTATTTTATTTAGATGTGTGTAAGGCACGGGATCTCTCACACAAATGAGTCACTGGCATTAGCTGCAGGCTGACTTCAAAGTTCACCCAGAAGAAATAGAACATAGAATAACAGGTTTGGAAGGGACCTTGGAGGTCTTCTAGTCCAAACCCCTGCTCAAGCTGGAGACCTTATACCAGTGATGGTGAACCTTTTAGAGACCGAGTGCCCAAACTGCAACTCAAAATCCACTTATGTATTGTTGGGTGCCTGATGGGCATGGCCCATTGGGTGGGCATGGCCAATTGGGTGGTGTAACCAATTTGGTGGGTGTGGCAGTGGTGGTAACGGTAGACTGGGTGGGACTAAAAAGTTCAATCAATCAATTCCAACTTTGCGAGATCTTTTTTTTCCCATGAGAAGTTGAAATTGATTGATTGATTGAACCTTTTTTTTGCACACGGCAGAGGTCTAAAGTGAAAAGGTTTTAAAACCCAGCTGAAGGCCTAGGACTGGGGTGATGGTGTGCGTGCCCACAGAGAGGGCTCTGCGTGCCACCTGTGGCACACGTGCCATAGGTTTGCCACCACGGCCTTATAAAATTCTGGACAAATGGTTGTCCAGTCTCTTCTTTAAAGCCTCCCATGATGGAGCACCCACAACTTCTGGAGGCAAGCTCTTCCACTGATTGATTGTTCTCACTGTCAGGAAATTTCTCCTTAATTCTAGGTTAGGTCTCTCTTAATGAACTTCCACCCATTGCTTCTTGTCCTGCCTTCAGGGACTTTGGAGCATAGGTTGACCCCTCCCCCTTTTCTCTTTGGCAGGCCCTTAGATATTGGAATACTGCTATTATGTCACTGCTGGTCCTTCTTTTCACTAGACTAGACATACTCAATCCCTGCAACCGTTCTCCATATGATTTAGCCTCCAGTCCCCTAACCATCTTTATTGCTCTTCTCTGTACTCTTTCTAGAGTCTCAACATATTTTTGATAGGTTGACCCTCTCTTCTCTGTGACAGCACCTCAAGTATTGAAAAACTGCTATCATGTCACCCCTAGTTCTTCTCTTTGTTGGACATACTTATGCCTACTTAGGTTCTTTAACTCAGAGGTCCCCAACCCCCGGGCCATGGACCAGTACCAGGCTGCGGCATGCCAGCACAAACAAGCAAAGCTCCATCCATGAGATGCAGGCAGCACACAAAACCACACCCCCTCCGGTCCACGGAAAAACCTTTGTCCATGTAATCCAGACATGTCAAACACAAGGCCCGGGGGCCAGATGTGGCACGCAAAGTGGTTTCATGTGGCCCGTGAAGCCATCCTGGAAACAGTGAGGGAATGGCCCCCCGCTGCCTTGGCCCTGGCCCTGGCCCAGGCCAGCTGGGAGCCAATGTACAATTTTGTGGTGGCCATCTATTCAGTCTTAGCTCCATAAGCCCCCCTCTGCATGGCCTGAGAGGAACAGCGAGGCTCCTCCAGTGGACCATGCCTTGGCGCTTGCCCTGGTTCCACCTCCTTCTGCCAGAGACCCTCAGATCCCACTCCTGCCCAGGCCCCCATAGGCACCCTTGACGCAAATGATGTGGAGGTGGCCACACCCACCCATTAGGCCACATCCACGCCATCCACACCCACCCAGTAGGCTGCACCCACCCTGGCCACATCCACCCAGTCCCTTGAGGGCAACAGCAATGCTGATGCGGCCCTCAATGAAATTGAGTTTGACACCCCTGACGTAACCGGTTCCTGGTGCCCAAAAGGTTGGGAACCTCTGCTTTAACTTCATTGTTCATTGTATGGCTCAGACTCCAGACCCCTTCACATCTTTGTGACTTTTCTGTGCACTCTTTCTAGCGTCTCAGCATCTTTTTTTTGTATTGTGGTGACCAAAACTGGATGCAATATTCCAAGTTTGGCTTCACTGGTGCAGTACTATCCCTTCTTTGTGATATTCAACTATCCCTCTGTTGATGCAACATTGGAATGCATTAGCTTTGGGGGAGATTACCAGCTGTAATTAATGCAGTCCCATTAAAACATTCCTATATAATTCAGCTCTTTTTGAAGATGATTACAATGAAAAACTTGAACAGCAGCAGCCGTAGTTATTTTGTTTGGTGTGTGCCAAGTTAAGGGTGGAGAGAGGCAATTTGCGCGACAGCAAGCACTGCAACACACAGATTTGGAACTGTTTTCCAGGTTAGCCCGTGGCCGTCAGATTGTGCTAATTTTGCATAAAACAAGGACAGGGTTTATAGAGAGAACAAATTATTCTAAATGACAGCTCAGGCCAAGTCAGTAAAGGGCACATTCCAATAAGAAAGCAGCAGAAAGGAACCAGTGACAACATGCTTGTTAAAAAAAACAAAAAAACCGCAAGCTCAGCACATAACGAAAGTTAATAGAACCATTTCTGTCACATGTCAAGCTATGAAAAATACCAAAGGACAGAAATATCACAGTGAAGGGAAACAGAACATGAATATGGTAGGACAGACTGCATTCCCAGCAAAAAAAAAACTCTGCCACAAGCTAGAGTAGACAGTCAAATGCATGGAGTCCTGGACAGGTAGAGAATATTATTTTTTCCTATCTTTCACCAATGTAACAGGCGGTGGTCCTATCATATATTGTCATTCTGGTTGCCTATCATGCCGGTGTCTTATTCAGTCTTTGTTATACCCCCATCCAAAAACTACCAACAGTATATGATAGCCTGATCAAGGAACCACCAAATCCACTCTCACCAACACTGGTAAGGCAAGCCACTTGTATATAAAATGAGAGCAAACTCTACCCCCTTCCTGGCACTAATGATATTACCTAGTTCGGTAATGAAATGTCTCCCAGCAAAACAACCAAGCTCATAGAGCAACAAAGACCCCACAACCTTGATGTTGTCCCACCATTCCTTCTTCCTTCTATCCTGACCATGAAATAACAAAGCATCAAATGGAGTGAAGTGGTCTCTGTGCTTTCTTTACTTATTCTTCAAAGCAGACCCAGTGGTTTTAGTCTCCATGGAAGTCAGTATTTCCTCTAAGGTTTGGTGTCTAGACCAGGAGTAGGCAACTTTGGTTGTTTCGTGACTCGTGGATTTCAACTCCCAGAATTTCTGAGCCAGCCATGCTGAGAGGTAAAGGGAGAGGTTTCCAAGCTGAGCCATGCTGGCTCAGGAATTCTGGGAGTTGAAGTCTATGAGTCATAAAAGAGCCAAGGTTGCCAACCCCTGGTCTAGACTTTCCATGGCAGTGTTATTTGCTACATAAACTTAACGTTCACAATATTCCAACTCCATAATGGTTTAGGGCAGGGGTCTGAATTCTGGGAGTTGGTCCACGAGTCATAAAAGAGCCAAGGTTGCCTACCCCTGGTCTAGTCTAATGAAGAGAAGGACGAGGGGGGACATGATAGCAGTGTTCCAATATCTAAGGGGTTGCCAGAAAAAAAGAGGGAGTCAAGCTATTCTCCAAAGCACCTGAGGGCAGGACAAGAAGCAACGGATGGAAACTAATCAAGGAGAGAAGCAACCTAGAACTAAGGAGAAATTTCCTGACAGTTAGAACAATTAATCAGCGGAACAACCTGCCTCCAGAAGCTGTGAATGCTCCAACACTGGAAGTTTTTAAGAAGAGATTGGACAGCCATTTGTCTGAAACAGTATAGGGTTTCCTGCCTGAGCAAGGGGTTGGACTAGATGACCTCCAAGGTCAATTGTTGTTGTTGTTGTTGTTATTATTATTATTATTATCATCATCATCATCATCATCATTACTATTATGTAGCTGTCCAGTCTCTTCTTAAAAGCTTCAAGTGATGAAGCACCCACAACTTTTGGAGGTAAGCCATTCCGCTGATGAATTGTTCTCTTTGTTAAGACCTGAGGTTACCTCTTCCCAGTTACATCAACTCTCCATTAGATCTAACAGAGAAGATACACTGCAGTTACCATCTGCCAGGGACTCACATTTGATAGGTCTCCATGTGGAAAATTCGCCTCCAGTGCAGCCTCCAAGATTAGGCTGGCTTTTTCCCTCTTGATGTTCTATAATCTCTCAAGACTTGGTTGTGTCACCAGGTCTGGGGTCCCCAAGGAACCGGAGACTTGATTAGATGGTTCCATTACTGAAAGTGGATAGACTCATCTCTTCTTCTGCCTGGGAGTCTGTATATTTCTTTTTAACTTTAATTTTTCACTCATTTTACTGGGTTAGGAATATTCATTTCTGATTACTTTAATGTTTTTTTAAGCCTGTAAGCTGTCTAGAACAAAATGGGGGGAGCAACTAAACTTAAATAATAAATAATATTTTTAACACTGATTTATTGATATATTTATATCACTGTTTGTATACATGTGTTCTTTTATGGGCTTATTGAAGGTCAACCAGGGGGAGATGGGTGGCTACATAAATCTGACTAATAAATACATAATTTTAAACTTTATAAAAAAAACCACCTGCCTGGCAATATGAAAAGATGGCATCTAAGATTGTGTATGTGTGCGTACATTGCAGAAATAATGTTTATAGCACAGCAAAGAGCACCCTGAAGGAAAGGGAGGCTGCTGCTCAAAAGAGACCTGGCAATTTCCATTATCTCCAAGAATGCAAAACACAAACGAAAAAGGAGATGCTTTCGTAGGACGTGTCACACTGGAAACAAAATGACTGCCACTTAAGACTGCATAAGAATGTAAATTGCCTTAGTCTTGTCCTGTTTTCTCCCTTTTTTTCTTTTAAGATGCACATTATGCATGCTTCAGAGTTTTGCCCTCAAGAAGAGATGTTCAGCTAAGATGTTTTTTGCCAGATTTCAGAAAATTGAAGGTCCTGGGAAAAACAGTACTTAATGCATCCGTCTGGCAGACAATCTTAACTGGGGCTTATTTTTGTGGGTGGGGCTTATATTACAAGCTTCCTGAAAAGTCATGCTAAGGCTAATTTTCCAGTTGGTTATTATTTGGGGGGGGGGGGGAATACGGTATCTTCCAGTACTTGAGAGAATATCACAGAGAAGTAGGGATTGACTTATTCTCCGAAGAATCACAGGGCAGGACAAGAACCAATAGATGGAAACTAATCAAGGAAAGAAACAACCGAGAACTCCGGAGGCATTTACATAGGAAGAGATTGGGCAGCCATTTCTCCCAAATGGCATAAGGACAACTGCCTTGGGCAAGGGTTGGTCTAGAAGACCTCCAAGATCCCTTCCATCCAGTGGTAGGATTCAGCCGGTTCGTACCACGTCGGCAGAATTGGTAGCTAATTTTTGGTTGCCCAGGCCCAGAATGGACTTCCAGAAGCGGCATCCACGCAGAGAACCGGTTGTTCATATATTTGAATCCCACCACTCCTTCCTTCCTTCCTTCCTTCCTTCCTTCCTTCCTTCCTTCCTTCCTTCCTTCCTTCCT
>NW_015391736.1:11198-13662 GCF_001527695.2 Protobothrops mucrosquamatus | reverse complement strand
TTTGAATCCCACCACTGCTTGCATCCCTACGACTCCATTAATCATAGAACTTGAGAAGGAAAAGGGAGAAACCACAAGGGTTTCTGCCTTTCCAAATTCTCTGATTTCAAACAAATGCTTGTAAGCAGGGGATCTCTTCCATTCTAGCCATCTGGAAAATGCCATGAGACATAAGGGGATCATAAAATCTTATTACCGGCATAACTCCGCCATATAAACAGCAAATCCCTGCTTCAATTTGCTGGCATCTTTTCATTCCCACACTCCTTAGGAAAAAGTAAACATGGACTCCATTAACAACAACAAAAAAAAAGTGCAATCTGTAGCCTTTGTTGTCTCAAATCAAAATGCTTTAAATCAGGAGAACATTAAAATTAAAGTCAGGATGCCATCTACTTCCAAAGACACTTTAAAAATAATAATAATAATAATTGTATAGGAACAGCTTTATAATTCTTCTCTCCATGGTCAAATCCATACAGTGCTGCTGAACCAGGAAATAGCTTGTCCAGCTGATGTTACATTCCCCTTTCTTCTCAAATTTTAGTTTAGAAATGCAGGTAGTCCTCAACGTATGACAATTGAGCTCAACAGTTCTGTTGTTAAGTGAGACATTAACTGAGTCTTGCCCCGTTTTATGTTAATAAGCCGGTTATTAAGTGAACCTGGCTTCCCCATGGATTTTGCTTGTTGGAAGAGGTTGCAAAAGGGGATGCCGTGACCCCAGGACACTGCGACCGCCATAAATAGGAGTCAGTTGCCAAGCATCTGAGTTTTGATCCCATGATCATGGGGATGATGCAAGGGTTGTAAGTGTGAAAAACGGTCCTAAACAGTGGTGGGATTCAGCCAGTTTGCACCACTTCGGCAGAACCGGTAGCTAATCTTTTGTTGCCCAGGCCCAGAATGGACTTCCGGAAGCGGCATCCACCACAGAGAACCGGTTGTTCCCCAATTTGAATCCCACCACTGGTCCTAAGTCACCTTTTTCAGCGCTGTTGTAGCTTTGAGTGGTCACTAAATGAACTGTTGTAAATCGAGGACTAACTGTGTCCGCTCCTCTTATCAACATCTGTTCTATTTTTGTTGACATCATCCCTTCCCTGTTTCTTAATTTATCAATGAAGGCAAACAGAAGATTGAGAAAGAGTTTGCAAGCTTACAAAACGACGCCTATGGGACGCCCCATTCGTCATGTTGTGGTTTTTCTTCCCGTTACATTACTACGCAACAACTATCACAGTGGGCTCTCCCAAGGCTCAAGATTTTTTTTATTTGTTGTTTAATTTTTTTTTTTTTTTTTAAAAAAAACCATCATAACCTTGGTATACGTCTAGACTGCTGGAGTTTCCATTAGTGGAAATCGCTGGGCATAAAAAATTCATTGCAAAAAAAAAAAGCAAAGCCAAAATAAATAGATAAATAAATAAATAAACGATAATAAACATAGCACAGTAGTGGAACTGCATTAAGAATGGACAGCATTAGGGTTTATTTATTTATTTAGTTAGTTTTGCCTTGTCAAAGTTCTCCAGGATGCACATACATCCCAGAATAGCCTTGCTTGCATTTCGTTTGTTTGAAGTTGGTTTTCGCCACGTTAAGTGCATTATTAAGTAATTAACCACGAGCCAGTCTGGGTTATTGAATCATTTGGGACTGAAAGCTTTTTAACTTAAGGTAAGAGCACTCACAGAAACGTAAGAAGTCTTAATACCAGTTGAGTTGCCTACACATATATTGTAGCAGGAGGAGAATGGAAGTATGTAGCTGAAATTTGTAAAGGAATGGTAAAAAGAAAAGAAAAGGGGGTCTAGAACTTAAAAATGGCAAACATAAGTAAAGATAAGTAGCTACGGAGATTCTCAGTCATCCAGGTCATGGTTGTCCCAAAGATGCTTTTTCACGAGGCAACTGGACTTTCTTGTTTTCCTTTGAAGATGTTTTGCTTCTCATCCAAGAAGCTTCTTCAGCTCTGGCTGGATGGTGGGAGAATGGAAGGATTAATACTCCTTGCAGACAGCTGGTCATTTGCATCCCTTCTGAGAGTCGTTGAGGCCACCTGGAGGCTTAGCTGTGTCTTCAGGGTCACCTGAGTAGTGCAAATGTGTGTGGAGCCTCCTTGGAACTGCTGAAAGGACTGTCTATCATCTACCTCCAGTCTACAACACAGTCCTTTCAGCAGTTCCAAGAAGGCTCCACACCTACTTGCACCACTCAGGTGACCCTGAGGGCACAGGTAAACCTCCAAGTGGCCTCAACGACTCTTTAAAAGAAGGCAAATGAAGGAAGGAAGGAAGGAAGGAAGGAAGGAGGGAGGGAGGGAGGGAGGGAGGAAGGGAAGGAAGGAAGGAGAAATAAATAAATAAATAAATAAATAAATAAATAAATAAAGAAAGAAAGAAAGAAAGAAAGAAAGAAAGAAAGAAAGAAAGAAAGAAAGAAAGAGAAAGGGAGGGAGGGA
>NW_015391736.1:6226-10620 GCF_001527695.2 Protobothrops mucrosquamatus | reverse complement strand
GGTTACCATCACAGTCGGTGCAATTCAGGGGTTGCCCCATTAACTCGCAGAGTCTGGGCTTGTCCTTGTGCTGTGCAGCCAATTTGGAAGGAAATTGCAGGATTAGGAGACGAATTGCTCCATGTCAAGGACACCTCTACACCACTTGGCATCATCCCCAGGGTTTTAATCTATCAAGACATCTGCGGGCTTTCCACTCAGAGGGATGACAAAAAGAATTATGCAAAAAGATGAAAGGCTACGCAATACCCCCGCCTTGAAAGAAGCGAAGGATCATCGCACGCTGTGTACAAGGTTAGCACACACAAACACACACACACACACACACACACATACACGAATATACAGATAGTCTTTGACTTATGGCAGCAACTGAGCCCCAGATTTCGGTTGCTAAGCAAGATTGTTTTTAAGTGCACTTTGCTTCATTTTACAGCTTTTTTTTGCCACCGTTGTTAAATAAATCACCGCTCTTGTTAAGTTAGTAATATCGTTGTTAAGTGAAACTGGCTTCCTCATTGACTTTGCTTGTCAGAAGGTAACAGTAACAGAGTTGGAAGGGGAGGTTGGAGGTCATTTAGTCCAACCCCCTGCTCCCGCAGGATACCTTTAATATTTCTGATACAGTAAATGGCTGTCCAGTCTCTTCTTAAAAAGCCTCCAGTGATGGGCCACCCACAACTTCCGAAGGCAATATACTACTACTACTACTACTACTACTACTACTACTACTAATAATAATAATAATAATAATAATAATAACAACAACAACAGTGCCTGGAGACAGCAGAATAGACAAGAAAGAACTGGAGAAGATAACAAAATACAGAGACCTACAAATAGAAATAGAAAGACTATGGCAAAAGCAAGCAAAGGTAGTACCAATAGTAATAGGTGC
Organism: Protobothrops mucrosquamatus; assembly: GCF_001527695.2. Lineage (NCBI taxonomy): Eukaryota > Metazoa > Chordata > Lepidosauria > Squamata > Viperidae > Protobothrops > Protobothrops mucrosquamatus. Next base: position 9,722 of record NW_015391736.1, on the reverse strand, counting down.
CTTGGGTGCAATCCCAAAACAACTGGAGCACCACTTGAACACCATCATCGGCACTGACAAATTCCCTATTAGTCAATTGCAAAAGGCGGCCTTACTAGGAACTGCTTCCATCCCGCGACGAGATCTGTAATACCATCAAATATCCACATCTGCCTATCCCAGGTCCTGGGTAAGGACTCGATAGGTAGACAAAATGCCAAATCCAGTCTGAACATCTGGCTGACTGTGCGATGATCCATAACAACAAACAACAACAACAACAATGGAGTGAGGTATTTCTGTGGACCAGAGGGGGCGTGGTTTCGTTGTACTGCCTGCATCTCAAGGATGGAGCTTTGCTTGTTTGCGCGGACCAGTTGCTGGCATGCTGCGGATCAATACTGGTCCACAAACTGGGGGTTGGGGACCCCTGATTTACAGAGTCAGCCTATCGCCCCTAACAGTCTGGGTCCTCATTTTACTGACCTCAGAAGGATGGAAGGCTGAGTCAACCTTGATTCGGTGAGAATCAAACTGCGGGCTGCTGGCAGCCTGCAGTACTGCATTCTAACTGCTGCGCCACCATGGCACAGTACAGTGTGTGTATGTGTGTTTCAGGGGGAGGGGTGTGAAGGAAAGGAAGTTCAAAAGAATGGGGGGGAAAAACGCATGGCCATTATTTTTAAAAGGAACTTTAAGCATCCTGATTAACATTTCTCTACTGATTTCAAAACGTGAACAAGGATAGTGACCGAACACTTGGGAGGGGTCTAGGACAGCTTGCCGTGGCCAATTCGCCACAGCCAACTTACCACAGCCAATTTTCCACGGGACAATTTTCCACGGGACAAGAGTAATATCACGGAACAACACTAATATCGAAGAAATGGTGGAATAGAATTATTAAATGAGTTGGCCACAAGTTCCTTTTGGCAAGTTGGCCCTTTCTGCTTGGGAGGTATGCATGCTATTAAAGATCTTTACAAAATTCTGATAGTGTCAGCTGCTTTTCTGGTCCAGCTCGGTTTATATTTCTCAGATAAAATACCCATCTCGTGTCATTCCTTGCTTGCCCGTTTTGCACCTTTTTGAAATTTGCAATATCTTCTGGAGGGAAAAAAGTAAAGTATGTCAAGCGGGTATTTGATTATTGAGAGTTTCTCCAAATGTACATCTAAATATATTTTAAAAGACAGACAGGTGGAGATTTGTGCCAGAATAAATTCTTGGAACACTGTATGCCAAATTAAAATGGAATAGAACCAGATTAAAAAAAAATCAGCTTCTCTCCAGGTTAGATGGAGGGAGGAGGGCTGGGAGAAGAATGAAACGGAAGCACTTATATCCAGAAATATTCAATATATACACCTCCCTTTTTTCCCCGCCACATTTTGCAATTTTTCCTCCTTATATAGATTTATTTTTATAGCAGCAACTATTTCTTCCCTGCTCTCAGAAAATGTAGATTTCTTCCTCAGATCTTCTGGACTTTCTTTTCCCTAAACTTATGGAACTGACAGATCAACTATTAAAAGAGTGTTATAAAAAACCCAAAAACATCGCTTTTTGTAATTCCACAATTGCCTTCAATAGCAGTATCGCTTAGACTTATATACCGCTTTGTGGTGCTTTACAGCCCTCTCTAAGTGGTTTACAACATATTGCCCCTCTGGTCCTCATTTTACCGACCTCAGAAGGATGGAAGGCTGAGTCAAACTTGAGCCGGTCAGGATCGAACTTCTGACAGTTGGCAGAATTAGATTCAGATATCAAGGTCTCTCAAATTCTCAAATGTCATCTAATGCTGTGCCCATCCACTAACCCAGACATGTCAAACACAAGGCCCGGAGGCCGGATGCGGTCCGCGAAGTGGTTTCATGTGGCCCGCAAAGCCATCCTGGAAACAGTGACGGAATGGACCCCGCTGCCTTGGCCCTGGCCCAGGCCAGCCGGGAGCCAATGTACAATTTTGTGGTGGCCATCTATGCTGAAACACATTCAGTCTTAGCTCCACAAGGCCATCTAGAAACAGCGAGGAACCAGCCCCTGCTGTGTCGGCCCCGCCCCCTGGGTGCATGCTGGGGAGGTGTCACCCTTTGTGAGGAATGAAGAAATGGACCATGCCTTGGCGCTTGCCCCGATCCCACCCCCTTCTGCCAGAGACCCTCAGATCTGTCCCACTCCTGCCCAGGCCCCCACAGGCACCCTTGATGCGAATGATTTAGAGCTGGCCATGCCCACCAAGTAGGCCACACCCACTCCATCCACACCCACCCAGTAGGCCACACCCACCCTGGCAACACACACCCCGAGGGCAACCGCAATGCTTATGCGGCCCTCAATGAAATTGAGTTTGATACCCCTGCACTAACCCAAAAATTCATCCGCCTTTTCTTTTATTGGGTGTATTCTTCAACTTATTGATTATGAAGGTGTTCTCTACAAATGTTGCAGGAATTAGACAACATCCTAAGCACAAAAACTGGATTCCCTGGATGAGACCTTCTCTGCTTGTTTATTATTTCCCCCCCCCATATCAGTCACTGATAACTTGCCTGACTGTTTTTATTTATATCGTTCTTCCCTACTGGGAATAGCTTGCTTATGAAAGTCCAGCGTAGAATAGGAAGGAAGGAAGGAAGAAAGGAAAGAGAGAGAAAGAGAGAGGGAGGGAGGGAGGAAAGGAGGAAGGAAGGAAAATATGTAAATAATGCATATGTTTACACTTGATGTGGTAAAAACACAATTAATTTACATTTGTCACTTCAGTCATTGAAATTCTAAGTGGCACAATGTTCTTCTAAAACTACAAAAATAAATACGATTTCATGTGGAGAAATAATGGTACATGCTTCCAGATCTGTAATGTACGTATTAGGTGAGAATCTGTGACAAAATTAATCTCTTTCCATATGTGTGGATTTGTGTGTGTGTTTGTGTGTCTCTCCGTGTGTCCCTGTGTGTCTGTCTGCCTGTGTGTGTGTGTGTGTACAGACAGACAGACACGCAGACATATTATTTGAAGAATTAATTATGCACGATATATTTAGAATTGTCTAGGACAATTATAACAGTGTTGGGGCGGAGATGATTAATTAAGTACAGATGGTTTTGCATTTATACATATTGTTGAATCACATTGTGAAAAGGAAATTGAAATAGACAAAAGTAAAAACAAAAAAAAACCAAAACCCTGGAACCCCCTTTTTTATATCATTCAGCACAAATTTAAATGATTCATTTGAGGATTATATGTCCCCTGCCATTAACAGACAATAATAATAATGATATATTTCTGGATTTTAATTAGACTAGGAATAATATCACACACACATATACAGACACATATAGATATAAGTGTGTTTGTGTGTGGGTGTGTGTATATACACACACACACTTATATCCATATGTGTGTATGTATGTATGTATGTGTGTGTGTATATATATATATATATATATATATATATATATATATATATATATATATATATATATATATATATATATATATATATAT
>NW_015391736.1:0-5111 GCF_001527695.2 Protobothrops mucrosquamatus | reverse complement strand
TTTCATGAGCTGTAAGCCATAATCATCTTACTTATGACACATCACGGCTTGAACTATCTTGCTTTGCATGTAATGATGCAAATGTCATATTCCTCTTGTCAAGCCGCTCCTGAACAACAAACAACATCAGAAGCGTCTTACCTGGGCTAAAGAAAAACAGAACTGGTCTGTTGCTTAGTGGTCCAAAGTCCTCTTTTCTTTGAGAATCAGCCATGATCCTTCAAGTTTGTAATAACCTTAGGCAGGCAACTTTGGACATGATAAATGTAGCATCTATCCCAGGGCTCAGAATGATATACGACAAATGTCTGTCTGCAATGGTCAGTTAGTCATACATCTATTTTGAATTAACCAACATCTCAATGTGAAAGAGTCTCGAAAGCCTGTTCTATTAGAAAATAATTCCCTAGACTTTCCTGTCATAAAATACATGAAATATTAGCTGAAGAGGCAGATAGATGGGTGGATAGACAGCCATATCTCACAAAAAGTCTTTTGGTCTTTTTTTAAAAAAAATCACTACAGTGTTGTTGCCAAGAAAATTACATGAACAAGCAAGGCGTTAGAAATTTGCACTAGGCCTAAGGAAGGGTTTACCTCTCACCAGTGCTTTTTTTCTAAAAAGAAAAGGTGCTGGAACTCACACATGTCATACTACCGGCCTTGCCTACCCTACAAGGTTCCATCCAAAAAAGGTGCCGGAACTCCGTTCTGGGCGTTCTATGAGAAAAAAAGCCCTGCCTCTCACACATATCATCCGTACTCAGAATTGAAGGTGGAGACTACACAGTGATGTTAAAATTATGAAGATCTCTCCTGCTCCTGATTTATACTGTAATTGTAATTCATTATAATAGGTAATGCATTGGCTGAAGGCAATTGTTGTCCATAAAAGCTTATAAATAGGATAGTCTTGTGGGAACAATCCAGAGAAAAGAAATATTTTTGGGAATATTAAAAAGGCAGAATATATTTCCCCAAAGGAATAATGGATCTTTAAAAAGACAGAAACTTCTCCCCATCCCAGCCAGACAACTCAGCAGAAACCAGCTTTTAGAAATGAAGATGTAATAATCCATTCAGGAAGGTTGGGGCCCTTCAACTAGAAGCTGAAGAGATCAGGAAGACAAAGACCCTTAAAATCTACATACCCCACCCAAACTCCAAGACAGGACATAATAGGATTAACCCACCACCATCAGAATACCAGAAAGGCACACTCAAACTCTGGTCAAAGTTCATGACACAGGAACAACTGCAAACAAAAGCCCAAGAAGGCATAAAAACCCACTTCCTACTACATGTGCTCTCTCTTTTTTTCTAGAGCCATCTTTCTGTCTGGCTCTCCTCTTCAATAAACTGCAACCTTCTTTCCAAAGCAGTCGCCATGTTGTTTATTCCAGGCTTGGACTGGACCCTGATGAAGATTTTTCCTTCAATACTCTCTATGATGGTACAGAAATTTCTAATTTCTGCTACTTGTATGGTCTTAGAAATTGGTTGTTCTCTAATATGTGCACTAACTAGGCCTTTCCTACCAGGATTTCATAAAGTACGCCGTAAATATACATATTTTTATTATTCAAAATACCACCTCAAAATTGAACTGACCATTTGGTGGTTTCCAAGGGAAAATGCCAGATTCAAATCATAGCTGGCTTAGGAATTCTGGGAGTTGAAGTCCACAAGTCATAAAAGGGCCATTGTTCCCCACCCCTGATCTAAAGCATTGTTAAGAAATGGTGATTTAGGAGATAATTCATTGACCCTGCAAAAGCTGTTGTTGTTGTTGTTTTTGTTGTTGTTGTTGTTGTTTTTCATAACTATTTAAATAAAAATTTGCAAGAAATTCAATTATTATTTCAGGCAAAGGCATTTCCCCAACTGGTCACTGCAGACCAATCATGAATTTTAGCATCCTAAAGATTCTTTTTTTCCCTTCCTGATCCAATGTTTTAGTGCTATGCATTACTGTATAAATATCCATCTCCTCTACCTGAACAGATTATATTATGTGCAACCCTTGTATTTGGAAAAGGGCTGAATTTATATAGGACCATCAGCTATTTAGCCTCAAGGGGGAAAAAAAGAAAGAAAGAAACATGAAGGAAATTAAATTGTTAACAATCCTTTTACATTTAACTATTCTTGATACTAACAATTTTCTCAATCAGGTTTCCTTCTTGTGTTTCTCTCTCTCTCTCTCTCTCTCTCTCTCTCTCTCTGTGTGTGTGTGTGTGTGTGTGTGAGAGAGAGAGAGAGAGAGAGAGAATTTTGTTAGTCAGATTTCCTTCTTGTGTTTCTCTGTCTCTTTCTTTCTGTCTGTCTCTGTCTCTCTGTGTGTGTGTGTGTGTGTGTGTGTGTGTGTGTGTGTGAGAGAGAGAGAGAGAGAGAGAGAGAGAGAATTTTCTTAATCAGATTTTCTTCTTGTGTTTCTGTGTGTGTGTGTGTGTGTGTGTGTGAGAGAGAGAGAGAGAGAGAGAGAATTTTCTCAATCAGTTTTCCTTCTTGTGTTTCTCTCTGTGCCTCTCTCTGTCTATGTGTGTGCGTTTGTGTGTGAGAGAGGGGGGGGAGGGAGAAAGAGGGAGAGATTGGTAAAGGTAAGGGATGGTTACCTTTATCAATTCTGAGGGGAAGGGGGAAGATTAAATAGCAGTCTACCAGCCATTTGAACAGGCAACACAAATTGGGTCTTGGCGAAAGTGCAGCTTGTCGCTATAACAATATACTGCAACCGATGAATAATCAGATCTCTCCTGTGTGCTTGTCAGAGACAAGATCTCGTCTTCCTGTGATTTTTTTTTCTTCAAATCCAAAATGAGCAAAATGGGAAGGTCAAGCCAACTCTGCTGTAATGAACGTGGGTAGGTGGGTGAGAACAAACTGCCTCCATAAGCGATGAATGCACCAACACTGGAGGTTTTTAAGAAGAAACTGGACAGCCATGTGTCCGAAATGGTATAGGGTTTCCTGCCTGAGCAGGGGGTTGGACTAGACGACCTCCAAGGTCCCTTCCAACTTTATCATTATTATTATTATTATTAGCTCTCCAAATTCAGTATAAAATGTAGCACGGGTTTCTTGAACGATTGACACTACCCAGAAGAAAGAAAATCTCTAAGCCAACCAAATTCTTCTGTTTTACTCCTTCGCAACCTAATCCATGCACTTGTCCTCCTATGAAATGAAGGGTAAAAGGAATTAGGAAGGACCGCAGAGAAGCAGAGAGAGAGAGAGAGAGAGAGAGGGGAAAAAAATCTGGGCAGTTAAAAGTTCTATTGCCATTCTTACCAAGCTCCAAAATAAATTGATGCAGATTTGAAAGAGCACTAATTTTTTTCCCACTTTCCCCTATAGCACAGGGGTCTTCAAACTTGGCCCTTTCATGACTTGTGGACTTCAACTCCCAGAATTCCTCAGCCAGCGTGCCTGGCTGAGGAATTCTGGGAGTTGAAGTCCACAAGTCATAAAAGGGCCACGTTTGAAGACCCCTGCTATAGCATGTATCAATCATGTGTTCAGCCTACTTACAGAATAGAATACAGAATAACAGGCTTGGAAGGGACTTCAAAAGTCTTCTAGTCTAACTCTCTGCTCAAGAGGAGACCCTATATGTCCAATCTCTTCTTGAAAACCTCCATCGATGGAGCACCCGCAGCTTATGGAGGCAAACCATTCTACTGGTTAATTGTTCTCATGGTCTCTTTAGTTCTAGGTTGTCTCTCCTTGTTAAATTTCATCCATTATTTTTTGTCCTGCCCTCTGGTGCTTTAGAGCAGTGTTTCTCAACCTTGACAATTTTAAGGCATGTGGACTTCAACTCCCATAATTCCACAGCCAGCAATGCTGGCTGTGGAATTCTGGGAGTTGAAGTCCACATGCCTTAAAATGGTCAAGGTTGAGAAACACTGCTTTAGAGAACAGGTTGATCTCCTTGTCTCTGTGGCAGCCCTTCAAATATTGGAAGATCAAGTCATCCCTAGTTCTTCTCTTTATTAGACTAGACCAGACATGTCAAACACAAGGCCCGGGGGCCGGATGCGGCCTGCGAAGTGGTTTCATGTGGCCCGCGAAGCCATCCTGGAAACAGTGAGGGAATGGCCCCCGCTGCCTTGGCTCTGGCCGGCCGGGAGCCAATGTACAATTTTGTGGTGGCCATCTATGCTGAAACGCATTCAGTCTTAGCTCCACAAGGCCGTCTAGAAACAGCAAGGAACCAGCCCCTGCCGTGTCGGCCCCGCCCTGCTGGGGAGGTGTCACCCTTTGTGAGGAATGAAGAAATGCACCATGCCTTGGCGCTTGCCCTGGTCTCACCCCCTTCTGCCAGAGACCCTCAGATCTGTTCCACTCCTGCCCAGGCCCCCACAGGCACCCTTGATGCGAACGATGTCGAGCTGGCCATGCCCACCCAGTAGGCCACACCCACTCCATCCACACCCACCCAGTAGGCCGCACCCACCCTGGCCACACCCACCCAGCCCCCCGAAGGCAACCGCAATGCTGATGTGGCCCTCAATGAAATTGAGTTTGACACCCCTGGACTAGACATACCCAGATGCTGCAACCATTTATCGTATGGTTTAACCTCTAAAGCTGCACACTTTCTAGAGTCTCAACATCTTTTTTGTATCCTGGTGACCAAAACTGGATGCAGTATTCCAAGTGTGGTCTTATCAAAGCACTATAAAGCGGTACTAACACTTCACGTGACCTTCTGCTGATGCTTTTTGTGGAATCTTTTTTCCTGTAATTTGACTGGTTTTAAGATTTCCAGAAAACCTCGGCCTGCCTGACTCCTCTGTTATCACTGTGGCTTACTGCCCTTATCTCTAAAATCTCCCTTTCTATTCTTGCAGTCTGCAAATCCTCAGAATCATATTCAATGCTTCTCTCCTTGATTAAACATGAAACATGGAATATCCTTGATCTGAGTCAAACATTAGTTCTTTAATTTGTTAGCCAATCCCGGCTTCTTTGAATAAATCAAGGACTGTGCTAAGGAACATCTGTTCCGTTCCCATTTCAACATGCTGCACCCTGCGGGTAAACTGAAAATGAAATCTCATCCTAGCCATTTTAACTATGTACTTACACTTTCTTCAAAAAAACCA
>NW_015391735.1:0-23003 GCF_001527695.2 Protobothrops mucrosquamatus | reverse complement strand
TATTATTATTATTATTATTATTATTATTATTATTATTATTATTATTATTATTTTCCTTGAAGACATTTCGCTTCTCATCCAAGAAAGCTTCTTCAGTTCTGACAGCATGGTGGAGGGCCAAAAGATTTATACACAAGTCCTTTCAGCAATTCCAAGAAGGTCCCACACCTATTTGCGCTGTTCAGGTAACTCTAAGGACACAGATAAACCTCAGTGGCTCTCAGAAAGAGGGCTGACGACCAGACGACTGCAAGGAATATAAATATAAATCCTTCCATCCTCCAACATTTGATCAGAGTTTCTCTTGGATGAGAAGCAAAATCTCTTCAAGTAAAACTTCCTGACAGTTAGGACAATTAACCAGTGGAACAACCTGCCCCCAGAAGTGGTGAATGCTCCAACACTGGAAGTTTTTAAGAAGAGACTGGACAGCCATTTGTCCGAAATGGTGTAGGGTTTCCTGCCTGAGCATATTATTATTATTATTATTATTATTATTATTATTATTATTATTATTATTATTATTATTATTATTATTAAACAAAGAAAGTCCAGTTGCCTTTTGAAAAAGCACTTTTGGGACAACGTGATCTGGATAGGAAAGGATGTTGCTGAATCCCACTACTGAATTTTGGAGGAGGTTAATGAGCAGGAAATGGAGCCTGGCCGTGGGGGGGGGGATGGGGGGGGGGTTGCAGGTTGCTCATCCACATTTGGACCGAAGACGGCTGTAGCACCTACAGATATGTTGGCTTGAGATCATAAAACCAGACCTTGAGTGATAGATATTTTTTCTCCAATCAGGGTGGTTGTTAGGCAGATTGTGCACGCACATACACACTTACCGAAGAGGGTGTCAGGAATTGGGTCCCTGTGTTCAGGCCTTTCCTGGAAGGTGGCTTGTGGTTGATCAGCTTGGGAGATGAGTTCAGGTGTAGGAACCAGGAGTCCTTCTTGGGTGGAAATATATGAAGAGCAGACAAAGAGAATACACAGATGGCAAGTCAGTATAACTGGGAATTCTCGTCGCATCTGAAGGCCAGGACTCCTGGCCTAAAAGACTCCAGTACTTGAGAAAGTCAAAAGTAGATAACCGTCAACTTTGGCAGCTATGTGCCTCTGCGTTTCATCTTGCCTTTAGATCAGGGGTGTCAAACTCAAATTTCATTGAGGGCCGCACCAGCATTGCGGTTGCCCTCGGGGGGGGGCAGGGGGGTGTGTGGCCAGGGTGGGTGCGGCCTATTGGGTGGGCGTAGATGGAATGGGTGTGGCCGACTGGGTGGGCGTGGCGAGCTCTACATCATTTGCGTCAAGGGTGCCTGTGGGGGCCTGGGCAGGAGTGGGACAGATCTGAGGGTCTCTGGCAGAAGGGGGTGGGACCAGGGCAAGTGCCAAGGCATGGTCCACTGGAGGAGCCTCACTGCCTGCTGAAACCCCTCCACCGGAGCCCATCAAGCCAGATATGTGAAGTAGGCGAGGGCCATTTGCTGGCCACTTCCAGGCAATGGTGCATTTCTTCATTCCTCACAAAGGGTGACACCTCCCCAGCATGCACCCAGGGGGCAGGGCCGACGCAGCAGGGGCTGGTTCCTCGCTGTTTCCAGACGACCTTGTGGAGCTAAGACTGAATGCATTTCAGCATAGATGGCCACCACAAAATTGTACATTGGCTCCCGGCCGGCCTGGGCCAGGGCCAAGGCAGCGGGGGCCGTTCCCTCACTGTTTCCAGGATGGCTTCGCGGGGCCACGTGAAACCACTTCACGGGCCGCATCCGGCCCCCGGGCCTTGTGTTTGACATGTCTGGGTTTAAATGCATTGCTGGCTAGGGAATTCTGGGAGTTGAAGTCCACCTTCCTTAAAAGTTGCTGAGGTTGAGAAATGCTGGCTTAAGGCCCCCTTGATACCCTTTTTGATGCACGCCGCCGTTCTAGAATTTTTACTTGCTGTCGGTTGTGCGAACTCTTGGAAAGCAAACTTGGGCCGGAGTGTAACAAGATGATACTTACCCAAAGCACTGGAGCTGCAGCCCCTCTCTTGCATGACTTCCCAGTGTATGGGCTTCTGGTCAAGACCTAACTCCTCCTTCACACGTACAGGCTCCTGAAAGAGGGAGGAACGCCAGGTTCAGTTCGATCTCTCAAGCTTTTCTTAAAAAAGACACGTCTGACACAGGATTTTGTCTTCTAATTAACACGGAACTGACAATTAGAGAGCGATTTCAATTTCACCCGGAAGCAGAGTCAGTATATAATACTTCTAGAACCAGTTTAACATGGCTGATATTTTTTTTTAGAGATCAACTTGGCTGCCAGATTGTATACCAAATGAACTTCGTGCTCTAATGAGTTTTAGCAAAACAGGCCAACAACATGATTTTAAGATCGTTTTCTCCCGGAAAGAGACACGGCTGGCATAATCAACCAAAATGGACAAATGAATGCTTTTGGGCCATTGTTTCAGTCTGGGAGGCAGGAGAAATCCGAGTTCAGAAGCTTCTTTCAAACTTCGTACCCAACTTCATGTCGAAGAGGGTAACCTGGTTCGGAAGACCTAACCCAGTGATGGCGAACCTTTTAGAGACCGAGTGCCCAAACTGCAACCCAAAACCCACTTATTTATCGCCGGGTGCCAGGTGGGCGTGGCCCACTGGGTGGGCGTGGCCGTGGTGCTCATGGCAGGCTGGGTGGGTGTGGCCAAGGTGGGCGTGATCACCTCGATGTTGCTCGCGGGGAGGGACACCTGTGGGGGCCGGGCAGGGTTGGGGGAAATCCAGAGGGTCTCTGGCAGGTGGGGCAGGAGGCCTGTCCTGCGGGGTGAGGCAAGGCAAGGCGAGGCAGGGCTGTGGAGCCATTGTCACAGAGCAAGGTGAGGCAGGGGCCAGGGCGGCTGCTGCCTGACACCATTGGCCCCTGCACACAGAGGCCAGCGAGCGCATGGGTGCTGGGATGCAACCAGCCACGTGGACCTCGGCGAGTTAGCGGGCGGCTGGTTGAAGAGGAATGGTTGCCATCTCCGGGGCATGGCGCGCATGCCCACAGAGAGGGCTGCGAGTGCCGCCTCTGACACGCGTGCCATAGGTTCGCCACCACTGACCTAACCCCTCTCTGCAACGGTGACTCACCATCGTGAGAACCTCCATTTCATCTGGCTTTGTTTTAAGGCAGAGGTGAAGAACGACGGCCCTTTTATGACTCGTGGACTTCAACTCCCAGGATTCCTGAGCCAGCCTGGCTGGCTAAAGGAATTCTGGGAGTTGAAGTCCACGAGTCATAAAAGGGTCGTCGTTCCCCACCTCTGTTTTAAAGCTACTCTAGATTACCTTCTCATTACCAACATTATTAATAATTCTCATTAATTAGGAAATCCATAAATCACCCATTCCTTTTTTCCATTTTCAGCCAGAAGTTCGTCTTTTTTTTTCTCCCCAGTCAGTTGGTAGAGCAGTTGGTAAAGTCCATACTGAGAGTCTACACACCTCGGTGGTTCCAGTCCCAGCCATTTCCAGTCCAGCTGATGAGTGGGCTAAGACCGAGTTCCTCGTGGATGTAGCTTCACTGGCTGTGAAACACAAATGCAGAAGTTGAGAAAGGGATACATGATTTAGTTTTTGCTGCCATCTTGGAACGGCAATACATTAAACTCCCTAGCTCAGGAGGTAGGCAATCTTGGTTCTTTTACCATGCTGAGGGGGAAAGGGAGAGGTTTCCAAGCTGAGCCAGCATGGCTCAGCTTGTAAACCTCTCCCTTTCCCCTCAGTATGGCCGGCTCAGGAATTCTGGGAGTTGAAGTCCACGAGTCATAAAAGAGCCAAGGTGGCCCACCCCTGCCCTAGCTCATCCGTGCTGTCTTCATTAGCATATAATTTTTATTAGAAATTCCAATATAGGTAAAAGATAAACATCACAATACACAGGGAAAAATCAAGTAGAAAAAAGTGGAGAAAAAGTTCAAAGAACAGTAAAAAAACCCCGACATAGCGACTTCCGATCTCTTTTATAGCGGTTACAAAGTTACTATCCCTCCTCCTTCATTAAGCTTACATTTTGTTTATTTATTTGTTAAATTTATTTGCCACCTATTTCGCTGTTGGGGTCGGCTCCAGGTTCCCTTCTTCTCATATCAATCCTTTTTTAGTTAGCAAATTCATCAACCGCCAAGTTATTTTTTCCTCCCATTTTCAGCAAAAAAGGACCATGATGGATTTGCTTATCAGGGTTACCTTCTTTTCAGGTCAGTTGCCGTGCACCTGTTTTATGCACAACCGGTTTGTGGTGTGAGCATAAATCCACCAACAGCCACTCCCAGTATGAAAACAAACCACTCAAGTTGATAAAACGAAGTTACTGATTTTTTTTTTTATCTTATTAGGAAAATAGCCAACTCCACCCACAGGTCTTTTATCATCACGAAAATATCACACAGGGAGTACCTTGACCTACAACGGTTCATTCAAGGACCCTCTGAAGTTATGACGCCTCTGAACAAATGGTTATGACTGGCGCTTGGGAGTTCCAGTGGACCCAGCACCCTCGTCACCATGTGATTGCAATCTCAGTGCTTCACAACTGGTTCACACAGCCAGTTATGACCGTCATTTGTAACGTTCCCTGTTACATTGGGAAGCCATCAGGAAAATCACAAATCCTATGTCAGTAATAGCGAACCTTTTAGAGACTGAGTGCCCCAAAACCGCCCCACCCCACCCCACCCCACCCCTGCTGTCTCACTCCCACCCGCCCGCAGGGCCACCCACCGCCTCCACGGCCGGCTGCAGATTGCCCAGGTGGCCCTGCAGCGCCATGGTGGCCACGCCCTCTGCCCACGCACCGCAACATCATCTCCGCGTGACGGGGCGCAAGGGCAGAGTCTTGTCACTGCTGCCTGGCTGCCATGTTCTTGGCTGCGCTGCTCTGCACGGGCCGCACCCGGGAGCAACTGCTGGTGAGGAGGGGGCCACGGGGGGAGGCGGGGCTGGAGCGACGGCACGTGTGCCCACAGAGGGGGCTCTAAGTGCCGTCTCTGGCATGTGTGCCATAGGTTCGCCACCACTGTCTTATGTGTACTGTGACCTTTGTGCACACTTCACACCTTCTCCAATCCTTGTTGCACTTCTCGTGCACCCCCTAACTCCCCCACCCCACATCTCTCACATGCCCTCCTCTGCACCCCTCTCGCTCCCTTCCCCAGCTGGCAGCAGCCATTTACCTGCCCTGCTGGCCTGGGACTTACGACTTCCTGCCGGCTTCCCCAGTGACTTTGGCTGTGAGAAGCCAGCAGGAAGCTATCTCACTTAATGATCTAGGACAGTGGTGGTGAACCTTTTAGAGACCGAGTGCCCAAACCACAACCCAAAACCCACTTATTTATCACAAAATGCCAGGGGCGCATCAGCATTGTGATACCCTCGGGGAGGGGGGGCATGGGGGTGTGGCCCACTGGGTGGGCATGGCTGCGGTTGTCAGGGCAGACTGGGTGGGTGTGGCTGGGGTGGACATGGCCACCTCGATGTTGCTCATGGGGGTGGGACACCTGTGGGGGCCGGACAGGGTTAGGGGAGATCCAGGGGGTCTCTGGCAGGTGGGGCGGTGGGCAGGAGGCCCAGCATAGATGCGTGGGAGACACGCAATCCTAGCTGGGACTGGGGGGCCATGGTGCCAATGGGGATCCGGCTTTCCCTGCTCGGGGTGGCCTTTGGCTTGCTGGGCGTGGGCGTGCTCTACTACCTCTACTCGAGTTTGCTAGCTGGCCACTTCGCCTGGGGTGGGGCTGCCGCCCGAGCGGTGGCAGCGGTGGCCTAATGGACCTGCGCAAGCTGCTGGCAGCGGCGGCACGCATGTCATAGGTTCGCCACCACTGATCTAGGATTCAATTAATGATGCCAACTGGTGTGGCAGGATTGTGGTCCCTAAGCGATGCGGTCATGTCTTATAAATGTATCACTCAGCGACAGGGAATCCAGTACCGACTGCTGTCGTTAAGTCGAGGACTACCTTAAGTCACTCTTTCTTCCTGACAACAGAGTATACACGTAGTCCTCTACTTACAACAGTTTGTTTAGTGACCGTTCGAAGTTACAACGGCACTGAAAAAAGCGATGTATGGCCAACAGCCATGGTGGCGCAGGGGTTAGGATGCAGTATTGCAGGGTAACTCTGCTGACTGACAACTGTTAGCAGTTCGATCCTCACCAGCTTAGGGTTGACTCAGCCTTTCCATCCTTTTGAGATTGGTAAAATGAGGACCCAGATTGTTGGGGGCAGCTCCCTCCTTCCCATCCAGGACATAGCACAGAAGCGCTGCTTGAGCAGGGTCCGTAAGATTATCTGGGACGCTACACATCCTCTTCACGACCTGTTTTCCTTGTTACCTTCTGGGAGGAGGGGGCTTCGTGGCATCCATAGCAGAACATCCAGATTCAGCCAGAGTTTCATTCCATACAGCATTAACCTTGTGAACTCTCAAGCTTCCTCCTTCCATTATATATTCAAGATGGACAGTGTTTATTTATTTGTTATGTATATGTAAGGGTGTGGGTCTATACATATGTTGTACATAGTATGTTTAGGTGTGTGTCATGTGTGTGTTTCACTTTGAGAGCGGGCAACTAAATTTCATTTTTGATGTGTGCCATTGTGCCCACAGTAAAAAAATGATAATAAAGGTTATCTTATCTTATATTATCTTATCTTAATAGGCTGACTCTGTAAACCACTTAGAGGGCTGTGTAAAGCACCGTGAAGTGGTATATAAGTCCAAGTGCTATAGTGCGATTGCTGTTTTCACAGTTATGACCGTTGCAGAATCCCTGTGGTCACATGATCAAAATTCAGAAGCTTGGCAACCAGCGCGTCCTGATGACGGTTGCCATTTGTCCCTGGGTCATGTGATCAGGCGTTGCGTCCTTCTGACAAGCCAAGTCAATGGGGAAGCCAGATTCGCCGAACAACTGGGTTACTAACTTAACAACTTCGGGGATTCACTTAACCGTGGTGGCAAGAAAGATCGTAAAATGGGGCAAAACGCACTTAACCAAGGTCTCGCTTAAGCAACAGAATTCTTGGGGCTAAATTGTGGTCGTAAGTCAAGGACTGCCTGTAATTCCTTACCCGCCCAATCAATTTTTCCCCCCAAGTTTTTTATTAATTTTCCAATATTACATTTACATATTTGAAAAGTAGCATGGCGGCTGGGCACAGTAATGCCATTATATTTGAATATCATCAGTACAAGTGTCAAAGTATTACAACAACTAACTCCCTCTCTTTCCCCCATAATATCTACTGTCTCATATTCGGACCAACACAGTTCTTATTCTATCAATCAAACAGAAAATACCTTTCTAGTATTCATCAATGATCTTCGGTCTATACATAATTGATTTGACATTCCATCTTTTAGACAATAACCTAGTAAGTTTTCTTCACTTTAATTTCCCATTGATATTTAAATTTAACGTTTAATCTTTGTCATTTCCAAATTTTAAATGACCCCAATTTCTAAGTCTCCTATCTCATATTTGGGGCTAATACTTTTTTTTTCTTTTCTTCCTTCTACCTCCCTTCCTTCCTTCCTTTCCCCAAAAAAAAGAGAGAAAAGGAGAAAAAAAAACGCCAGCATTTGTACCACAAATTTGTACCCAATCAATTTTACCCCCTCCCCCTTCCAACTAACCTCCGGGGTGGTGCTGCCTCTGCCTCCCGTCCGACTCCGAGGAACTAGCTGGGACCTCCGGCAAAGGAACCTAAAAGGACAAAGAATGAGCTGTAGATAAAGACCCCCGTTGCAAATACATTAAAAAGAATTAAGAAATTGAGGAAATAAATATATATTAGCCTAGGACACAGGTCGGCAACCTGCATGCGGCTCTTTGAGCCTTCCCCTGCGGCTCCCAGCCTCCTCTGCCATTTGCAGAGAGAGACAGAGAGAGGCACTTGCGCTTCCTTGCTTCTCTCTTTGTGTTTGTGTTTTGTGTGTGTGTGTGTGTTTGTGTGTGTGTGAGAGAGAGAGAGAGAGAGAGAGAGAGAGAAAGAGAGAGAGAGTGTAAAAGAGAGTAAACTCATGGTGTTCTCCGACAAGCTGAAAAGCTTTTTGGGCGGGGCTCCTCCCTTTGCTGCGTCTCTGCAGGAAGCAGGAAGGGCAGGAGAGAGCTAGCTAGCCCAGCTATGCTGACTCAGGAATTCTGGGAGTTGAAGTCCGTGAGTCATAAAAAAGCCGAGGTTGCCTACCCCTGAGCTTGTTGGAGAAGAGCTTGAAGCCAGCTTGCCAGGTGAGCAGAAGATCGGAGAGAGGGAGAGAAAGAGAGAGAAAAAGAGAGAGGGAGGGAGAGAGAGAGAGAGAGGAAAGAGATAGAGAGAAAGAAAGAGAGCGGGGGAAGAGGACTGGCAGACCAAGGGCAGAAAGAAGGAGAGGGAGAGAGGGAGGGGGGGATGGAGAGAGAGACCCTTTTGATATCTAAAATGAAGATAACATTGCATATATCCTGTTTCACCTTTATGATATATATATATATATATATATATACACACACACACACCCCTATAATAAAGGTAAAAAAGGATATATGCAGTGTTATCTTCATTTTAGATATCAAAAGGGTTTTGTGGCTCCCAGTGTTTTGTTTTCGGTGGGAAATGGGTCCAAGTGGCTATTTGAGTGTTTTGGGTTGCCTACCCCTGGCCTAGGAGGGATATATATAGTATATTTTAAGTAGTATGTTATTTCTTATGTTTCTTTGCTCTTGCTCTCCCTTCTTTTTTCATTATTTTAATCTTATTTCTTAAGAAATGTAAAAAGTGTGAGATGGCTTATGCGGGGAAAAATTAGAGTTCAATTTGTAAATGTAAATGTAGTTAATTTTTGAGAAAAATCTTCACCAGTAAGAATTTCTAGAATTTGGTGGGAGAAACAAACTAAAATAAGGACTGTAACACGATCTGTGATAAGGCAACCAGAATGACTGAATGGAAAAGAAATATTATACTGATATCATTATTATTTTTAGGAATATTGGGGGGAGGGGAAATGATACATTCAATTGTTATTGATCCAAACAATAAGAACTGTATTAACTCAATGTTTGCAAAAGAGGATGTTTTGGGGAAAGAGGAAATCAACTAAAATTATCATGTGGAATATAGATTATAGAAATGAATTGTTAATGATTGTTTTACAAAGGTAACCCAGACGACACGCTGTTCACCAATTATTCAAGATGGACAGTATTTCATATTTATTTGCTTTGTATGTGTGGGGGTGTGGGTCTATACATATGTTGTACATAGTATGTTTTAGGTGTGTGTCATGTATGTGTTTCACTTTGAGAGTGGGCAACTAAATTTCATTTCTGATGTGTGCCATTGTGCCCACAGTAAAAAAAATGACAATAAAGGTTATCTATCAAGTGATTTATGTTCTTTAAAAAAATCAATAAAATATATTACAAAAACAAAAAACCGGCCCCCATTGCAATTTCCCCACTTTCTGATTTTACCTGGTCAGCAGTGAAAACGTTACATCCAGATTGAGTAACACTGGCTGGGTAGACGCAACAGTTCACTTGGCTGCTGAGTTAACCGTTTTCCGGGTTGACGCAACACTACGGATGCTAAGCAAGCTTAAAGCTAAGAAGGCTTCATTACCTGTGCGAGGGCAACCAATCAGGTCCTAAACTAATTAAACCTGGATGAGGGTGGAGGCTCGTTCTCCAAGCTTGTGGGCTGGTTTTGGAACATTTCACGACCAGACTAGGTAACATCTTCAGCGGAAATTTAGGGAACATCAGGGTTGGTGGTCTTCTGCTTATTAGGGCTTTGTGTGGTCAGTACGTCTTGTGATGGGAGGGTCATGTCAGATGAGAGTCTGGTGATGGGTCAGATGTGGGTCAGATTAGGTGAAGGTCCTGTGATGAAGCCCTTATAAGCAGAAGAACACCAACGCTGACAAGTTCGGAGAACGAGCCTCCACCCTCATCCTACACCGGAGCTACAGATATTTGCCACTGTCGGATAATTAACCTGGTTCCGGCATATCGTGGGACTGGCTGTCTCATAAATTTATCTAGGGCAATGATGGCGAACCTTTTAGAGACCGAGTGCCCAAAAACCGCCCCCTACCCCGTCCCTGCTCCGCCCTGCCCACTGGGCCACCCACCACCTCCACAGCCCGTCACAGATCACCCAGGCAGCCTAGCAGCGTCATGGCAGCCACGCCCTCCGCCCGTGCCCCGCAGCATCATCTGCACGCAATGGGGCGCAAGGGCAGAGTCTTGTCCCCGCTGCCCGGCTACCATGTCCTTGGCTGCGCTGCTTCGCGTGGGCCTCGCCCAGGGGCGACTCTCCTCCAGGGGGGCTGCTGGTGAGGAGGGGGCCGTGGGAGGAGGCGGGGCAGGGAGATGGTGCGAGTGCCCACAGAGAGGGCTCCGAGTGCCACCTCTGGCACCCATGCCATAGGTTCGCCACCACTGATCTAGGGTTTAATCAGCAGAAGGGGCGTGGTCTTACCTGAACGCCTTTTCTCAGCACGGAGATGGAGAATCCACCAATGGGTTAGCTCTCCTCCCACCTTCTGTACAGGCCAGATGGGAAGCAGAAGCATCTACAGCCGGGGGTCTCCAACCATGGCAGCTTTTACGACTTGTGGACTTCAACTCCCAGAATCGTGCTGGCTGAGGAATTCTGGGAGTTGAAGTCCACCAAGTCGTAAAGTTGCCACGGTCCGGAGACACCCGATCTACAGCAACCCTCCCTTCGCCCTGCAAAGATCAACGGAGAGCACTCGGGTCCCAAGTGTAAATTCCTCACCTGCCAGTCGCAGGTCCTGGGCGGGTGACGGTGGCCCGTCAGGAAATCCTCTGCCAACGCGACCATCTCGATGCAATCCTTTGGCCCGCACTCTCGCACCCAGTTCTGGACTTCGGCGGGCAGCATTCCCAGAAGCTGTTCTTGGATGATCATCTCTAGGATCTGCTCCTTGGTGTGCTTCTCGGGCTTCAACCACTGGCGGCAAAGGTCCTGGAGTTGGCCGTACACCCTGCGAGGCCCTTCCAGCTCCTGGTAGCAGCACTGCCGGAAATGCTGGCGTTTCATCTCCATGCGGAGAGCATCCGCTCGCAGGATGGCGGTCTTCACCTTCATGTAATCGCCCCTGTCCCGGGGGTCTAGTCTGCAGAAGGATTGCTCCATGCCTCCCCGCAAGGCTGGCAGCAGCTGGCGCACCCATTCTTCTCGGGGCCACTGGCAAGCTTCGGCCACTTGTTCAAAGGCCGCCAGAAATGCCCATGTGTCATCCCAGGGCACCGTATCGGTTAGTTGGAGGTTTCCCCAGCCCGTGTGCGTAGGGGGCTGCAGCGTGTTCAGAAATTCCTGCCACTGGGCTTCCCACTGCTGGGGTAAGCCCACTTCCGGCTGTTGATTCATCTGCCTTGGCATCCCTTTAAAATACATCACCTGGACAATGCGTGGGACTTTTCCTGAGCCTTCCAAGCTCTTTTCCATGTTTTGTGCCTCGGCTCTGAAATGTGAGAGGCGCCCCAGGCAGCTCCTGTGCCCGTTTTGGTTGTCTTTTCAAAGTTTTCGGTGTTTGTGTTTTTTTTTCCCCTTTCAAAAAATCCCCATAAAGGGAAAACGGAGGTGATGAGGTGTTTCTGGAAGATAAATAACAAAGACAGCCTTGTCAAGATGAGAAAGAGTTAAAAAAAAAAAAAAGACTTCTAAACAAGTTGTTTTTTTTAAAAGCTTCAGAGAAAAAAAGAAATGTTTCTCTTACACCTGTATAAGCTGACTCCCGTTGGGAATTGGGATAACCGCGGGGGGGGGGGGGAATGGTAAGGGGTGCCTAAAATTCAGAAGACTTTTTGTCAGATCCCTCCAATGTATTTGCCTACGTGTTATTGCTCTGCCTATGCCAGGGGTAGGCAACCTTGGCTCTTTTATGACTCGTGGACTTCAACTCCCAGAATTCCTGAGCCAGCCATGCTGAGGGGAAAGGGAGAGGTTTCCAAGCTGAGCCATGGCTGGCTCAGGAATTCTGGGAGTTGAAGTCCACGAGTCATAAAAGAGCCAAGGTTGCCTACCCCTGGCCTATATCATCTCAGACAAGTGACTGTCTGGTCCAGGGGTAGGCAACCTTGGCTCTTTTATGACTCGTGGACTTCAACTCCCAGGATTCCTTAGCCAGCTACGATCAGGAATTCTGGGAGTTGAAGTCCACGAGTCATAAAAGAGCCAAGGTTCCCCACCCCTGGCCTATGCATTCTTTTTTGGGGTCTGCCATTCTGGTGGGAGGGGGCCTGCTTGCTTGGGGAATATATTCGCCTGGCTCTTTGAAATGCCCTCCCTTTGTGAGAAAGGAAGGTGGCCTGAAAACATCTGCCTTATCTCCAGACAACGGAGCCTGGGACCCTTGGGAAATGAAACCGAGGGAGACCTTGAGATGGGTGCTAAACAACTAGGTTCTCAAAACAACCTAGTACCTATGGCAGGGATAGGCAACTTTGGCTCTTTTATGACTTGTGGACTTCAACTCCCAGAATTCCTGAGCCAGCATGGCTCAGCTTGTAAACCTCTCCCTTTCCCCTCAGCATGGCTGGCTCAGGGATTCTGGGAGTTGAAGTCCACCAGTCATAAAAGAGCCACGGTTGCCTACCCCTGGCCTATGGATTGGCTGGAATTCAAACGGACAGTTGGACACTGGGGGGAGGAGACCCGAATGAGCCTTTTGATGCAACCTTTCGCGCAAAATCTTCAGAGCTTGCTTTGCTCTACTGTACTGCTATCACTAACTCTCAATAAAAGTTCCTTTTGAAACAACGCCTGTTTCAAAGAGTTCTGCTTTCTTGGGAGACCTAGTTGAGGCGGGTCCTTACACTTTTACAATTCCCTTGTGTGTGTGTGTGTGTGTGTGTATGTGTAGGAGGGGAGCCCCCAGCAGGCACACCTTTTGAAACCACGCCATCGGTCTGCCGTCTGCCACCCTTTCCAACAAGCTCTCTTTTTTGAAAGACGCGTCAAATAAAATGAATTATAGGGCTGGATCCAACCGTAGGACTATATGTTCCCAACCCCTGTTCCTCTCATCATTCTTCCTCCCACAGGTTCTCAGTCACCATCGGTAACCTCTCCTCACTAACATTTGCTCTGTACTATGTGTGCCTTTCTCTAGTGCCCAATTAAGAGTGTTGTTGTCGTTTTTGTTTGATTTGCATCTGGTTCCCTAAGCCTGCAAAAATTCTGAGTTTCTGCAGCTCAGAACTGGTTGCCAACACTGTGACAAACCCAATTGAAGCCGTTTTCATTTTCTCTCCGTGGCCACATTTTTAGTTAGGAGGAGGAGGGAGGGGGAAAATTTCTCAGTTAGCAAAAAAACAATTCACATGTATGGGAACCAAGGTCATTGCTGATAACGTTTTGATGGGCTGAAGCAGCTGGGAGGAATCCCCGCCTTTTCTAACAATTGGTGAATGTCATTTATGATAGCAATTTAGAGGGGTTGGGAAATGCAACTTGCAACTCTGTAACCAAGGGGAGGGGAATTTAGCCTTGGGTTCACCTTTGTACATGGCGATATCTTGTTTCCAAAATAAAAATGTTCTTTAAGGAAGAAATCCTTGCCTTGAAGTTCTTTTAAATCAGTGGTGGCGAACATATGGCACGCATGCCACAGGTGGCACGCAGAGCCCTCTCTGTGGGCACATGCGCCATCACCCCAATCCTAGGCCTTCAGCTGGGTTTTATAAAACCTTTTCGCTTTAGGCCTCCGCCACCGTGTGCAAAAAAAAATAAGGTTCAATCAATCAGTCAATTTCAACTTCTCGCGGGAAAAAAAAAAATCTTGCAAAGTTGGAATTGATTGAACTTTTTAGTCCCACCCAGTCTGCCATTACCACCGCAGCCACGCCCACCCAATCAGCACGCCCAGCCAATGGGCTATACCCAGCCAATGGGCCACACCCACCCGGCGATGTATAAGTGGTTTTGGGTTGCAGTTTGGGCACTCGGTCTCTAAAAGGTTCGCCATCACTGTTTTAAATGGTTTCATCTATCTCAGTGATGGCGAACCTTTTAGAGGCCGAGTGCCCCAAAACCGCCCCACCCCCTGCCTCACCCCCGCTCTGCCCCACCCCCACCCACCCGCAGGGCCACCCATCACCTCCATGGCCTGCTGCAGATCGCCAGGGCGGCCCTGCAGCGCCATGGCGGCCACACCCTCCATCTGCGCGTGACTGGGCACAAGGGTGGAGTCTTGTAACCGTTGCCCGGCTGACACGTTCTTGGCTGCGCTGCTCCGTGCGGGCCACGCCTGGGGGCAACTCTCCTCCGGGAGGTCTGCTGGTGAGGAGGGAGCCACGGGGTGGCGGGGCTGGAGCAACGGTGCGTGTGCCCACAAAGAGGGCTCTAAGTGCCGTCTCTGGCACACCTGCCATAGGTTCGGCACCACTGATCTATCAGAACCACGACACTGGTAGCTTCCCTGTTCTGATGCTTCCTTCCGACAATCTCAGTGGCAGAAATACATGTAAATTTCCAGCTTTTTTCATAGCAACGGTTAAGGGAGCGGAGCGGTCATCAAGTCAATGTGGCGGTTGTTTAAGCAAGCCCATTCTTGAAGCGTAACATCTCAAAAACCAAGATCATGGTCGTCAGCAAATAACCACGAATAAATTCGGAAGGAATATCATTAGAAAAAGTTGAAAGGATCACGCACCTCGGGTTTTAATTTACATGAAAGCTGGGACATGACCACTGAAGTAAAGACAAGGATAAAGAAAGCCTGAACAGCATTCTTCAAAATAAAAAAGGTCTTCTGCAGTCACGACATACATAAGCCTAAGATTGAAAATCAGGCTTGTCAGATGTTTTGTTTTTTTTCTATCCTGCTCTATGGAATAGAGCAGAGCTTTTCAACCAGTGGTACGGGTACCACCTGTGGTACATGGACATCTGGCAGGTGGTACGCGACCATCCTAGAAAAGTGGTAGCGGGGGAGGGGAATGAGCTGAACCGATGGTAGCACCGCACAAGCCTGAGCGAGAGACGGCTGGAGCTGCAGGGCTGTCAGGGCTCAGCAGAAGTGCCAGGATCAGTGCCGCTTTCCAGCTGATCGGCGCTTCTTCAGGACTGTCAAGCTCAGTGGAAGCACCAGGATCAGCGCCAGGCTCCAGCTGGAGCTCGGCACTGATCCTGGTGCTTCTGCTGAGCCCTGAAGAAGCACCAATCAGCTGGAAAGCAGCACTGATCCTGGCGCTTCTGCTGATCCCAAAAGAAGCGCCGATCAGCTGGAATGTTGCAGCATCTCCAGGGTCTTGTGATTTACATTCAGATGCTTGGCAACTGATTCATATTTATGACAGTCACAGTGTCCCAGGGTCATGTGAAGTGACCAAAACCTGCTGCAACCACCCAGCAGAGGAGGGGAATAAAAACCAAATACCCCCCCACCCCCGCTGCCAATCCTCAACAGAAATGCTCACAACAATGAAAACCTCGGACAGGAGGAAGAGCGTGGCCGGGTGGGCAGGCAGGTGTCTTGCTCAGCTGTTCCTTGGGAGGTCCTTTTTTCAGTGCCACTATAACTTCGAACAGTCACTAAGCACACTGTTGTAAGTCGAGGACTACCTGTACTTTATCACTTTTTTCCTTTTTTGTTTTTTTTGGTCATCAAGTTTTTGACACCTTGCTAGGCGACTGGTGGTAGTCGGATGTTGCCATATCCTAAAAGTGGTACAATGGGTGAAAAGGTGGAAAAGCTCTGGAGTAGAGAGTTGGTCTCTGACAGAAGGCCACCTGAAGAGACTAGAAGCATTTGAAATGTGGATTTACAGGCGGCTGTTACATATAAGCTGGGTTGACAAGATCAGAAATGAGGAGGTGATAAGCCGCCTGGGAAAGCCAAGGGAAATTATCAAAACAATTAAAAAACAAAAGTTAGAATATTTCGGACACGTGATGCGACACCCAGAAAAATACGGCATACTCCATTTAATCCTCCAGGGAAAGATTGAAGGCAAATGAGGTCCAGGCAGAAGAAGAACATCGTGGCTTCAAAATTTAAGGGACTGGTTTTGGGCAAAACTCAGCAGCACTTTTTTATGTGGCTGCTGATAAAAACAGGATCGCCAACATGATCGCCAACGTCCGATAACGGATATGGCACAAGAAGAAGAAGAAGAATTCATCTGAGAGGACCCTTTTTACCGAATTTAAGATTTTAACTGTAGGATTTATGGCACTCAGTAACACTGCAAAATGTGTGCACAACAGCTCATAAGGAGGTTTCTATTTTTAAGAAAGCGCTTCACGGGAGGCAAAATTTGTAAGCTACAAATTTTTTCCCCTTTCTTTTCTCCATTTGCCAGACCGCAAGTATTTTCCGTTTTTCAGCAGCGAGTTTTATTAAACACATGCCTAGCATTTCACATATATTTTAACACTGAACAAGGACAAAAGAGATACAGTAGGCATCTCCAGAGGCTGTCGAAACTGTGAGCAACAACTCTTCTGTGCAAACAACCAGATCTACAACAACAATCCCTGTATGAAGAGGAGGCAAGCATCCATACACCGGCCATTTTTTTCAGTGTCCACAATGGGCTCCAGGGACAATAGCAGCCAACAGGCCAAAAAGCTTTCAACCCTCATAAGATATGCCTCAGAAATAAACTGACTCAATATGGCTTCTCTTATCAGACATGACAAATGATGAGAGGCCATCAAGCTATTTCTTTTTAATATGCTTAAGGATAGAATTTGACTAATCCCCAAAAAATATCCAGGCGCCGCAGAATATCTGCCCTAACCAGCCTGTCAACAATGGCAGATACCGAGATTTGTGACCGCAAACATCTCTAATGGTGTGATTCTCAAGTATAAAAGACACCATACAGCAGTATGTATAATTTAATGCTAATTAGACCCCTGGAAAAACTAGAGGTAAGTCCTCGACTTATGACCACAAATGGAGTCTGCAATTTCTGTCGCTAAGCAAGACATTTGCCAAGTGGGTTTTGCCCTATTTTATGACCTTTCTTTCCACAGCTGTTAAGTGAATTGCTGCAGTTGTTAGCGGTTGTTAAGTGAATCTGGCTTCCTCATTGACTTTGCTTGTCAGAAGAGCTCAAAAGGTGATGACGTGTCCCCAGGATACTGCAACCATCGTAAGTACGAGTCAGTGGCCAAGTATCTCAATTTTGATCACATGACCATGGAGATGCTGCAACAGTCATAAGTGTGAAAAACGGTCATAAGTCACTTTTTACAGTGTTGTTGTAACTTGGAAGTGTCACTAAACGAATCATTGTAAATCGAGGACTACCTGTTGCAGATAGAGGGGGTGCATATCTCTTTTCTCCAAGCAGACCATCAGGCCACAGTGGCCTGTAATGTGGTCAAATTTTACCTTGCAGCTATGAGAATGGAACGGCAAACTTGATCTGGACAGGCTTGAACACTGGGCGTTATCTAGCAAAATGAAATTCAATGGTGAAAAAAGTAAGGTTCTACATTTAAGCAAGAGAAACCAAATGTACAGGTATAGTATAGGGGGTACCTTGCTCAATAGTAGCAACTGTGAGAGGGATCTTGGGAGTCCTAGTGGACAATCACTTAAATATGAGCCAGCCGTGTGCTGCAGCTGCCAAAAAGGCCAACACAGTGCTAGGCTGCATTAACAGAGGGATAGAATCAAGATCATGTGAAGTGTTGATACCACTTTACAATGCCTTGGTAAGGCCACACTTGGAATACTGCATCCAGTTTTGGTCACTACGATGTAAAAAAGATGTTGAGACTCTGGAAAAAGTACAGAGAAGAGCAACAAAGATTATCAGGGGACTGGAGGCTAAAACATATAAGGAACAGTTGCTGGAACTGGGTATGTCTAGTTTAATGAAGAGAAAGACGAGGGGGGACATGACAGCAGTGTTCCAACATCTCAGGGGCTGCCACAAAGAAGAGGGAGTCAAGCTATTCTCCAAAGCACCCAAAGGCAGGACAAGAAGCAACGGATGGAAACTAACCAAAGAGATGAGCAACCTAGAACTAAGGAGAAACTTCCTGAAAGTTAGAACAATTAATCAGTGGGACAATCTGCCTCCAGAAGTGGTGAATGCTCCAACACTGGAATTTTTTAAGAAGAGACTGGACAGCCATTTGTCTGAAATGGTATAGGGTTTCCTGCCTGAGCAGGAAGTTAGACTAGATAACCTCCAAGGTCCCTTCCAACTTTATTACTATTATTATTACTATTATTATTATTACTATTATTATTACTATTACTATTATTATTATGTAATATGGTTGGGTTTTACTAAAAATTCCCTTCTGTTTTATTTATTCTTATTCAGATTATTTCATGCTGCTTTTTGCATCTTCCCTTACCAATGAATGATGAAGGATCTCAAATTGGTCTAAGGCTGTAACAGAGTCACTTATATATTCCTGTCTTCTAAGGATAACGTCCATTAATACCGTGATTTGTAGACATGTCTCCCAGGAACGATAAATCCTACTAAATTTAATAATATTTTTTTCCCCTGGTAAGCAGAGTGCAGCCCCTCTCTACACACTTAGTACGGATCAAAAAAATCCAGTTGCAACATATGGCTGTGAAAGTTGGATTATAAGAAAGGCTGAGCGCCAAAGAATTGAGGCCTTTGAACTATGGTGCTGGAGAAGACTCCTGCGAGTCCCCTGGACTGCAAGGCGATCAAACCGGTCAGTCCTAGAGGAGATCAACCCCGATTGCTCTTGGGAAGGCCAGATCCTGAAGTTGAAACTCAAGTACTTTGGCCACCTAATGAGAAGGAAGGACTCACTGGAGAAGGGCCTAATGCTGGGAAAGATGGAGGGCAATAAAAGGGGACGACAGAGAATGAGGTGGCTGGATGGAGTCCCTGAAGCAGTAGGCGTGAGTTTAAACGGATTCCAGAAGATGGTAGAGGACAGGAAGGCCTGTAGGAACGTTGTCCATGGGGTCGCGATGGGTCGGACATGACTTCGCAACTAACAGCAACAACATTAAATTCTACTCCATTAATATTTCTACCTGGTATCATCTGGCTATGACTGAAGCAGCGTGTTTCGTCAAGCTCAGCGCTTCTCAACCATGGCAAGTTTAAGATGGTGGACTTCAACTCCCAGAATTCCTCAAGCCATCAAGTTGAAGATGCCACAGAGCAAACCAGGCCTTTTCATTTTATATTGTCTCTAGAAGGATGAAATTGGTCTTTTTTGCAAGTATATCTATTTATGAAATATTGCGCAGCGAGCCGAGGATGTCTTACAAGGGGAATTAATTCTCCTGCAGTGCCTTCTCCTTTTAAAATTAAACAAGGCAAAATGTTTACAGTCATACAGGCAGTCCTCGACTTACAAAAAGTTCGTTTAGTGACCGTTCAAAGTTACAACGGCACTGGAAAAAAAAGTGACTTACGACCGTTTTTCATAGTTACCCTGTGCAAGCATCCCCATGATCATGTGATCAAAATTCAGACGCTTCATATTTATGACGGTTGCAGTGTCCCAGGGTGTGTGTGTGTGTCATGTGATCACCTTTGGTGCCCTTGTGACAAGCAAAGTCAGTTGTGGAAGCCAGATTCTCTTAACCACCGCGTGGCTAACTCAACACTGCAACGATTCATTTAACAAACGTGGCAAGAAAAGTCGTAAAAGGGGACAAAACTCATTTCTCACTTAGCAACATAAATTCTGGGCTCCATTGTGGTCGCACGTCGAGGACTATCTGCATCAAGTATGCCCGTTGCTTTGAAATGACAAAAAAACAACAGCCCACCATGATAAAGAGTAACAATAACAGCAGCAGCAATGTCAACAAAACCAGTAACAATGGTAATAGCTCAATGTATGCATATTTTATTCATAAACCAATCCAACAGTTTAAGACAGGGGTCTTCAAAGTTGGCCCTTTTATGACTTGTGGACTTCAACTCCCAGAATCCCTCAGCCAGGCACGCGTGCCTGGCTGAGGGATTCTGGGAGTTGAAGTCCACAAGTCATAAAAGGGCCAACTTTGAAGACCCCTGGTTTAAGAGTTGACTACAGTACAAATAATAGAATAACAAAGTAACAACAAAGTTATATTGGAACAAAAAATGGGCTGAAATGAAGAAGCCAAGGAACATGCGAACAGAAGAACAACAGTGACAAAAGAAGGCAAAAACAGCACCAATACTAACAGGCAACCACCTTGAGTGCAATCCCAAAACAACTGGAACTGAACTTGATGCGAAGTTGAGCTAAACAACTTGACCACCGTTAAGTACTGACAAAACCCCGACCGGTCAATTGCGAAAGGCAAGCTTTCCTTGGAACAGGTGACATCTCGTGAAGGTACTTTTAACACCCATCAAGCGACAACGTCAACTGATCCCAAGACCTTTGGAACGACTCGAAAGTCAGATCAAAATGCCAAATTCCAGACTAAATATCCGGCCGATTGTGCAATCACACAATTTGTCTTTGTCTAAATCCACACATATTTCATTCACAAGCAGTTCGACTGGGGTAAATACAGTTCTGACCCTAGCTTTACAGTTCAGTTTAGACATTTGGTCAAAAGTTTGAAATTCTCTCTCTCTCTCTCTCTCAAAACTCAGCCACATTTGTTCAAGTTTGAAATTCTATTTATCTATCTATCCATCCATCCATCTATATATATCTATACGTATATATATGTATTTAATTCAAAACTCAGCCACATTTGTTCAAGTTTGAAATTCTATCTATTTATCTATTAGCAAAATTAAAAGAAAAACACCAGGATAGGAATATAAACAAGACTGATTAATATAAACAAGTCTGTTGATAAAAATCACTGAGCTTTTGTCGGTCAAACTGCCGACGCTGTCAGAGTAGGGATATATATATAAAATTCAAAACTCAGCCACATTTGTTCAGGTTTGAAATTATCTATCTATCTATCTATCTATCTATCTATCTATCTATCTATCTATCTATCTATCTACCTACCTACCTACCTATCCGTCTATCCATATATATATATTCAGATTTCTTTTTTGCTGACAAGAAAATTTGTAAAAATCTGAATTTGTAATGTATCGCAGTTGCGACTTGAGCCTGCTTAACGCCCCTAGTTGGGGGGCTGCAAGGCAAAAGAGATTATAAAAAAGTAGAACTGCAGTATAGCAGTCAAACTGCCAAGGTGCAATTAATCAGACCGGTCTGTCTAAAAAACTTTCTATATTTATACATATATTTCAAAACTCAGCCACATTTGTAAATTTGATACATAAAGTAGAGCTATCAAAGACTTTCGCCATCATATTAAATAAATCAACAGTGCAGTCAGCCTTGACCAAATGGCTAGTCTAACCTGTTCCTCAACCGGAGCTTAAAAGATTTTGAAGGATTCGCTTTTATATGCAGTTTAAATTATTTGCTCTTGACCCTTTCGTGCTTTTAAAAACCATCAAGGACCCCAAAAGGGCTTTGGTTTGTATGGGTTTACCTCGTTCGATATTCACCATATTAAACAACTAAAACTGATACATTCACCTTCACTACGCTTGTTACATGGGATTTTAATGCTAATATTTTTCAATGTAGATGGATTTTATGGGACTCAAGAGAGGATCTCGGGGACCTCCAGGAGTCTTAAGCGCACACTTTGAGAAATACAGGTAGTCCTCGACTTACAACCACAATTGAACTCACTCTGTTGCTAAGAGAGATGTTTTTTAAGTGACTTTTGCCCCATTTTACGACCTTTCTTGCCACGGTTAAGTGAATCGCTGCAGTGGTTAAATTAATAATACGCTTGTTTAAGTGAATCTGGCTTCCCCCTTCGACTTTGCCAGTTAGGAGCTTGCAAAAGGGGATCATGTGACCCCGGGATGGTGCAAGGGTCGTAAGTGGGAAAAATGGCCATAAAGTCCCTTTTTCCAGTGCCGTTGCAACTTGCAAAGATCACCACACGAACAGTTGTCAACCGAGGACTACCTGTACTAATAAAACAGGGCAGAAACCCACATTTTCGACAGGCAGTCCTCGACTTACAACCGTTCGCTTAGTGACCGCTTGAAGTTACAAGGGCCCTGAAAAACGTGAGTTTTGCGACCAGTTTTCACTCTTGCGACGGTTGCAGTGTGGGGGTGTGTGTCATGTGATCCCCTTTTGCGACCTTCTGACCAGCAAAGGCCATGGGGGAAGCCAAATCCACTTCACAACCGTGTGTGTGTGTGTGACTAATTTTACAACAGCAAGCGATTCACTTCAGCACCGTGGCAAGGAAAAAGGTCGTAAAACGGGGCAAACCTCACTTAGCCCAAGGCCTCGCTTTAGCAACAGAAACGGGGGGGGGGGCTCGATTGTGGTCGTAAGTGGAGGACTGCCCTGTATGGCGAAATAAAGCCACGTAGGGCTCTTCCTCCTCCTCCTCCAATTTTTCTCATCTTTCCCAAGACGGAAACCAGCAAGGCCGGGGGAAACGAATCCCCTTCCGAAGGGAAAGGTGGGAGCTCAGCCTCCCCCTTAGAAAACGAGGCGGCCTCGAGCACGTTTTCGGCCTGATGGCGCCCCGCTTTCCCCTTTCCCGGCTTCAAAATGGCTGAAAAAGACGCGTTTTCCCGCCGGGCAGAAGAGATGTCCCGGCCTTGGGAAAAACGGCGGCGGCGGCGGCGAAAACCTAAAAAATAAAAATAATTTATTAAAAAAAAAAAAAAAAAAAGCACAGGCGCGAAGACCCCGCCGGCCCCACCCGGCCTCACCAGCCCCGCAGCCCGCCGAAAGAAGCGGGGGAAGGGGGAGAAAAGGCCGTTCTCACCGTTGCTTTCCTCAAATAAACGCCCGGCGGCGGCGGCGAGGAGGAAGGCGCTCCCCGGGCTGGTCGCCCCCCAGAGCCGCGGAGCCCACGCGCCTCTCTTCCTGCAACGGACACATCCAATTCACCAGGCGACGTCCATAGGCCCGCACGGACCTTTCTCTCCCTCCCTCGCTCTCGCTCTCGTTCTCTCGGGTCGCTTCCTTTTCCC
>NW_015391734.1:21155-23020 GCF_001527695.2 Protobothrops mucrosquamatus | reverse complement strand
GGGGGGGGGGGGCAAATGAAAAAATAAAATACGGGTAGGTCCAAGCAGGGGGTTGGACTAGATGACCTCCCAGGTCCCTTCCGACTCTTGTTCCATGATTCTGTGAAGGTCTCCTGCTTGAGCAAAATGGTGGACTAGATGACCTCCCAGGTCCCTTCCCACTCTGTGATTCTATGATTCCAGAAGGGTCTCCTGATTGAGCAGGGGGTTGGACTGGAGGACCTCCCAGCTCCCTTCCAACTCTGTTATCCATGATTTTTTAAGGGTCTCCTGCTTGAGCAGGGGGTTGGACTAGATGACCTCCCAGGTCCCTTCCAACACTGTTCTTCCATGATTCTGGAAGGATCTCCTGCTTGAGCAGGGGGTTGGACTAGATGACCTCCGGGGTCCCTTCCAAACCTTGTTATTCTGTTAGGGTTTCCTGCGTGAGCAGGGAGTTGGACTAGATGACCTCCAAGGTCCCTTCCAACTTTATTATTATTATTATTATTGGACTAGATCTCTCTCTCTCTCTCTCTCTCTCACACACACACACACATACACAAATATAGATATTTTGTGCCTCACGGTTCCAATGTTGTACAAAAGGAGTCGGTTGTGACACTTTGTGACAACGCAACATTTCCCCACCAAAGGAAGGGAACTCACCACATCTGTTCCGGAAAGCCGTGACTTGCAGCTTGGCAGTTGGGAAAAACAACCACCCAAAAATAAGCAGCTATTGAATAGGGAAGTTGAATTTCACAGAACGGCAGAGTCAGGAGGGACCTGGGAGGTCATCCAGTCCAACCCCTTGCTCAAGCAACAGACCCTTAAAAAATCATGGAATAACAGTTGGAAGGGACCCGGGAGGTCATCCAGTCCAACCCCCTGCTCAGGCAGGAGACCCTGACAGAATCGTAGAGTCACAGAATTGAAAGGGACCTCGGAGATCGTCTAGTCCAGCCCCCTGCTCAAGCCGGGAGAGCCTTACAGAATAAGAGTCGGAAGGGACCTGGGAGGTCATCCAGCCCGACCCCCTGCTCAGGCAGGAGACCCTGACAGAATCGTAGGATGACAGAGTTGGAAGGGACCTGGGAGGTCTTCTAGTCCATCCTCCTGCTCAAGCAGGAAACCCTATACCATTTCAGACAAATAGTTGTCCAATCTCTTCTTTAAAACTTCCAGTGTTGAAGCACCCACATCGTAGGATGACAGAGTTGGAAGGGACCCAGGGAGGTCATCTAGTCCAGCCCCCTGCTCAAGCAGGAGACCTTTATAGAATCATAGAATCACAGAGTGGGAAGGGACCTGGGAGGTCATCTAGTCCAACCCCCTGGCTCAGGCAGGAGACCCTGACAGAATCATAGAATCACAGAGTGGAAAGGGACCTGGGAGGTCATCGAGTCCAACCCCCTGCTGAAGCAGCAGATCCTGACAGAATCATAGAAGTGAAAGGGACCTCGGAGGTCGTCTAGTCCAACCCCCTGCTCAATCAGGAGACCCTGACAGAATCATAGAATCACAGAACTCAAAGGGATCTCGGAGGTCATCTAGTCCAACCCCTTGCTCAAGCAGAATCATAGAATCAAAGAACTGAAAGGGACCTCGGAGGTCATCTAGTCCAATCCCCTGCTCAAGCAGGAGACCCTGACAGAGTCGTAGAATCAAAAAAGTGAAGGGGACCTCGGAGGTCATCTAGTCCAACCCCCTGCTCAATCAGGAGACCCTGACAGAATCACAGAATCACAGAACTCAAAGGGATCTCGGAGGTCATCTAGTCTGACCCCCCCGCTCAAGCCGGGAGAGCCTTACAGAATAAGAGTCGGGAGGCACCCGGGAGGTCATCTAGTCCAACCCCCTGCTCAGGCAGGAGACCCTGGCAG
>NW_015391734.1:15649-17771 GCF_001527695.2 Protobothrops mucrosquamatus | reverse complement strand
AATTAAATAGAAATAAAAACAGAAATCAGAGAATGACCAGAGTGGGAAGGGACCTGGGAGGTCATCTAGTCCAGCCCCCTGCTCAGGCAGGAGACCCTTACAGAATCACAGAGTTGGAAGGGACCTCGGAGGTCATCCAGTCCAACCCCCTGCTCAAGCAGGAGACCCTTACAGAATCACAGAGTCGGAAGGGACCCTGAAGATCATCTAGTCCAACCCTCTGCTCAAGCAGGAGACTTTTATAGAATCATAGAATCACAGAGTCGGAAGGTACCCTGGGAGGTCATCTAGTCCAGCCCGCTGCTCAAGCAGGAGACCCTTCCAGAATCACAGAATGACAGAGTTGAAAGGGACCCTGGGAGGTCATCTAGTCCAGCCCCCTGCTCAAGCAAGGAGACCCTTCCAGAATCACGGAATAACAGAGTTGCCGGCTCTTCCGGCAAAACTAAGACGAGGAAATTGAAATTCCCTGCAGCAAGACTGAAATGCCACATTGTGAGGAAGAAACGGCAGCCAGAATCCACGCAGACAAACAAACAAAAATGAAAATAAATCACCTCAGCGGAGAAAGGCTGGCGAGCTCTCCCGGTTTTGGCAACCCGACAATTAAAAGCCAGAAATAGAAATAAAAACACAACTTCAAAACTTGGAGGAGGGACGGAAAACAACAACAACAACCAAACACACAAACAAAAAAACCAACCCTATAAAATTCTCTCTCTCTCTCTCTCTCTCTCTCTCTCTCTCTCTCTCTCTCTGTATATATATATATATATATATATATATATATATATATATATATATATATATATATATATATATATATATATATATATATATATATATATATATATATATATATATATAGGCAGCTGAGGCAGAGAAAGGCTTGAGCAGAAACCTTTTCAATCACAGAGCTGGAAGGGACCCAGGCGGTCATCTAGTCCAACCCCCTGCTCAAGCAGGAGACCCTTACAGAATCACAGAATAACGGAGTGGGAAGGGACCGTGGAGGTCATCCAGTCCAACCCCCTGCTCAGGCAGGAAGACCCTTGCAGAATCAGAGAATGACTGAGTTGGAAGGGGTCTGAGAGGTCATCTAGTCCAAACCCCCTGCTCAGGCAGGAGACCCTTACAGAGTCATGGAATAACACAGTGGGAAGGGATCTTGGAGGTCATCTAGTCCAACCCCCTGCTCAAGCAGGAGACCCTTACAGAATCACAGAATAACGGAGTGGGAAGGGACCGTGGAGGTCATCCAGTCCAACCCCCTGCTCAGGCAGGAAGACCCTTGCAGAATCAGAGAATGACTGAGTTGGAAGGGGTCTGAGAGGTCATCTAGTCCAAACCCCCTGCTCAGGCAGAAGACCCTTACAGAGTCATGGAATAACACAGTGGGAAGGGACCTTGGAGGTCATCTAGTCCAGCCCCCTGGACTAGATATCTGAACATACAAATGGATGCCTACATAATGTATATGCACCTATAACAGAATCACAGAGTCGGAAGGGACCCTGGGAGGTCATCTAGCCCAACCCCCTGCTCAGGCAGGCGATCCTTACCAGAATCATAGAATGACAGTCGGAAGGGATCTGAGAGGTCATCTAGTCCAACCCTCTGCTCGAGCAGCAGACCCTTAAAGAATCATGGAATAACAGAGTGGGAAGGGGTCTAAGAGGTCATCTAGTCCAACCCCCTTTTCAAGCAGGAGACCCTTACAGAATCATAGAATGACTGAGCTGGAAAGGATCTCGGAGGTCATCTAGTCCAACCCCCTGCTCGAGCAGGAGACCTTTCCAGAGTCATGGAATAACACAGTAGGAAGGGCATCTAGTCCAACCCCCTGGACTAGATAGCTGTACATACAAATGGATGCCTACAGAATGTATATGCACCTCTGACAGAATCACAGAGTTGGAAGGAACCCTGGGAGGTCATCTAGTCCAACCCCCTGCTCAAGCAGGAGACCCTTACAGAGTAACAGAGCAGGAAGGGATCTCGGAGGTCATCTAGTCCAACCCCCTGCTCAAGCAGGAGACCTTTAGAGAATCATAGAATGACAGAGCTGGAAGGGATCTCGGAGGTCATCTAGTCCAACCCCCTGCTCAAGCAGGAGACTCTT
>NW_015391734.1:0-8546 GCF_001527695.2 Protobothrops mucrosquamatus | reverse complement strand
TCATCTATCTATGACATCTGTACCTATAATCTATCATCTATCTATGACACCTATCTACCTATAATCTACCTTCCTGTCTGTCTGTGTGTATCTATCATCTCTCTTTCTATCATCTATCAAACTATCATCTCTCTCGTTTCTTTCCATCATCTCTATCATCTATCGCTCCCCATCTATCAAATCATTCCTCCATCTACTATCTCCATATCCATCCATATCCATCCATCCATATGTATCTTTCTATCTTTCTCTCTCATCTTTCTTTCTACCTCCCTATAATCTTCCGGTCTAATCTGTGTGTATCTATCATCTCTTTCTATCATCTATCAAACTATCTTTTTATCATCTCTTTCTCTTTCCATCATCTCTATCATCTCTCCCTCCATCTACTATTTCTATATCCATCCATCCATCCATCCATCCATCCATCCATCCATCCATCCATCCATCCATCCATCCATCTATCTATCTATCTATCTATCTAATCTTTCTGTGTATATCTCTTTCTATCCTCTCTCTCTATCAAACTATCTATCATTTCTCTTGTTCTTTCTTTCTTTCCACCATCTCTCTCTCTCTCTCTATCATCTATCCCTCCATCTATCCAATCATCCCTCCATCTATATCCATCCATATCTATCTATCTGTCCATCTACCTATTATAAGCTACTGTAATAACTCAAGGACTACCTGTAGACATACACGGTATAGGGCACCTGCATACCTACATATATGTAAATGTGTAAACACGCATGCATGCATGCATTCACATGATGTCCTCGACACAGTTCCTTTAGTGACCGTTCGAAGTCACAGGACTGGAAAACAAGTGACTTATGACTGTTTTTTCCCCCCCGCACGTCCCAAAGATGAAGGGATCCTCTTTTGCAAGCTTCCCATGAGCAAAAGTCACCGGGAAATCCAGGTTGACTTCACAACTCGGCTACTAACCGTTGGCAATCAGTGTGATTCACTTCACAACGGTGTGACTCACTTAACAAAAGGGGTGATTCGCTTAACAACGGTGTTCAGAAAGGGTGGCAAATTAACAACGGTCTGACTTAAGCGACAGAAATTGGGAAGTCGATTGTCAAGGGTGACCTGTAGAGAGGTGTACGTAGAAATGGAGATGGAGACACACACACACACACACACACACACACACTGGGTGTGCAGATATCACAGAATAAATGCCCATGTTTATAACAGTTGTGACTTCGGAGGTCATCTAGCCCAACCCCCTGCGCAAGCAGGAGACCCTTACAGAATCATGGAAGGGACCCCGGAGGTCATCTAGCCCAGCCCCCTGCTCCAGCAGGAGACCCTTCCAGAATCACAGGGTTGGAAGAGACCTCGGAGGTCATCTAGTCCAACCCCCGGCTCGAGCAGGAGAACCTTACAGAATAACAGACTTGGAAGGGACCTCGGAGGTCATCTAGTCCAACCCCCTGCTCAAGCAGGAGACCCATACAGAATGACAGGGCTGTAAGGGATCTTGGAGGTCATCTAGTCCAACCCCTTGCTGAAGCAGGACACCCTTCCAGAATCACAGGGTTGGAAGAGACCCTGGAGGTCATCTAGTCCACCCCTTGCTCAAGCAGGAGAGCCTTCCAGAATGACAGAGTTGGAAGGGACCCTGGAGGTCATCTAGTCCAACCCCGTGCTCAGTCAGGAGATCCTTCCAGAATCACAGGGCTGGAAGGGACCTTGGAGGTCATTCCAGCTTGCAGGACTGGCCTAGGGTAATTTTTAGGGGGTTTTTAATTATATTTTAAATTCGACAAATATTTAATATTCTTTTTAATTAATTTTAAATTTGTATTGTTTTGTATGTATTTTAAATAGATTGTCAGCCGCCCTGAGTCCTACGGGAGAAGGGCGGGATATAAATTCAAATATAAAATAAAAAATAAAATAAATAAAATAAATCTAGTCCAGCCCCTTGCTCAAGCAGGAGACCCTTCCAGAATGACAGAGCTATAAGGGACCCTGGAGGTCATCTAGTCCAACCCCCTGCTTGAGCAGGAGACCCTTCCAGAATCACAGAGCTGGAAGGCACCCTGGAGGTCATCTAGTCCAGCCCCCTGCTCAAGCAGGAGACCCTTCCAGAATCACAGGGTTGGAAGGGACCCTTGTAGGTCATCTAGTCCAGCCCTTCCCGAATCACAGAGCTATAAGGGACCCTGGAGGTCATCTAGTCCAGCCCCCTGCTTGAGCAGGAGACCCTTCCAGAATCACAGGGTTGGAAGGGACCCCGGAGGTCATCTAGAGGAGGAGGAGGGGGTTAGGGTCTCCTCTGCCCACAGGCTTTGACCCCCCCCTCAAAAGACCCCCTCCCTCAAAAGGGGGGGCTTTTTCCAAAGAAATTGGGGGTGCCACGGCCCCCAAGACACCCCCCCTCCCTTAATCCCCTACCTGGCTGCTTCCCCCTCCCTCCCCCACATCCCAAACCCCGCCAGGCGCCAAAAAGGTGGGGGACAACAACTCCCATCCTCCACAGCCGGGCCAGACAGGGCTCCATATGCCCCGGCCTGTGGGGGGGAAAAGTCGCTGAGGGAACCATGGGAGTTGTGAAGGAGAGGGGGAAAAAAAGGGGGGGCCGACCAGAGGGGGGAAGATGGGGTTTGTAGTCCGGCCTGAAAAAAAAAATTTTTTTTTTTAAAAAAAAAAAAAAGGGGGGGGAAGAGAGAGAGAGAGAGACACCCGCGGCCTTCTCGACAGGCCTAAATCCCGACTGAGGTAAAATAAAGCCTCGCCTCACCTGACGGCAGCGGCGGCGGCGGCGACGAGCTTCTCGGTTCCGGCGAAAATTCTCCTCAGCCGCCGCCGCTACATTTCCCGCAGCGGCGGAAGTCGCTGGGCCGGAAGAGGCGGGGCCTCGTCGCGCCCGGTTAGGGCTTGAGGGGCGTGTAAAGGCCGCAAATCCCGCCTTCTCGCCGGCCAGAGTGGGGCGCAAAGGACGACGGGAGGTGTAGTCTTAAGCGCCTGCTCGGGCCTCTTTCGTGAATATATCAAGCAGGCGCGGCGGAGGGACAACCGGGGGAAGGAATGGGATTGAGCGTGGCGGGATGGAGGCGAAGTCCCCTCCGGCGGGCTTGTCGCCGCCGACTTTCCAAACTGAGGAGGTTTTTTTTCCCCCTAAGGCCTTTCTAAAAACGGACGCCATTTTTCCCCAAGTGCGCATGCGTCATGAAAACCGCTCTTCCCCAAACCTCAGCCATCGTGAGAGGCGCGGCCTTCAACTCCCAGAGTTCCTCCCCCTCTATTGTCACGGCTGAGGATTCTGGGAGTTGAAGTCCTCATGGTCGGGAAGCGCCGCTGACGCCTTTTTTTTCTGCTCACGCTGAAGTGCGCATGCGCCTTGAGAAATCGTCCCAAAGTGGGATCTTCTCCTAGGACTTCAACTCCGAATTCCTCGCCATCCTTCATCGTGGCTGAGAATTCTGGGATTTGAAGCCCGCAACGCTCGGGATGGCCCCGCTCTCTCTTTCATTTCTAACCGAGCCCTTCTTTTGGTGTTCCTTAAAGTGCGCATGCGCCTTTGAGAACCTCTTCCCCGCTTGGGAAACCGTCTCGCAGGCGAGGCCTTCAACTCCCAGAGTTCCTCCCCCTCCGTTCTCACGACGGAGAATTCTGGGACTTGGAGTCCTCAAGCTCGCCCGAACCAGGCCCCGCGCTTTCTTTATTTCTAAATCTAAACTGAGGCCCGGGTGGGGGGTTTTTTTTGGGTTTCCCGAAG
Source organism: Protobothrops mucrosquamatus (assembly GCF_001527695.2). Classification (NCBI taxonomy): domain Eukaryota; kingdom Metazoa; phylum Chordata; class Lepidosauria; order Squamata; family Viperidae; genus Protobothrops; species Protobothrops mucrosquamatus. Next base: position 4,807 of record NW_015391734.1, on the reverse strand, counting down.
CGCGCATGCGCTTTGAGAACGGGCCCTTTTCCTTCAACTCCCAGACGTCCTCCCCCTCCGCCGTCACGGCTGAGAATTCTGGGACTTGCAGTCTCCGAGGTCTGGAGGCGCCGCCGCTGCTGCCGGCCGCTGACGTCATCGAGGCGCGACGCGGCGCTGCTTTCAGAGCCGCAGCGGACGTGCAGGCGGCTGGTCGAGGTCAGGTCCTCGCTTTGCGGCGGCCGCCGCCCCCCGGGGAAGGTAAGACGTGTCCGGGCGAAAGCCGGACCCCCCGAGGCCTTCCTTCCTCGCCTGCCGGAGCAGAGGAGGCCAGACTGGGGCGGCCCCGTCCACCCAACCTCGCTCCTCTGTGCTAAAACTCCATCTTGGACTCGGACTACATGTCCCATCGGCCTCGCCCGGAGGCCTGTGGCCCTAGAAAGGGACATCCTAGACCGGGGGGGCACCCCGAGGCCATCCAGCCCACCCTTCCTCCCCAAGCAGCCCGTCCCAGTGGCCAGATTCGCTTAACGACGCTGGGCCGGTCGTAAAACGGGGACCTGACTCGCTTAACGACCGAGGCGGGGATGAATGGACTGGATGGCGCTCCTCGGTGTTAACGACTGCAATTTCGGTCCTTCAACCGGAGTGGAGGGTGGTTTTGCCCCATTTTACGCCCTCCCCTCCCCGCGGTTGTTAAATGAGTCGCCCCGCTTTATGACCGTCCTCGGTGCCCGTCTGTTAAGGACCGGCCTTTCGGTCACTAAGCGAAACCCGTTGCCCCTCTGGGCGACCTTTTCTCGCCTTCGCTCCTCCGACGGTCGTTAAACAGGTCGGGAGGCTGCGACTGTCGTAAGTCTGAGTCCGGGCTGTGTGTGTGTGTGTGTGTGGCCAAGCGTCTCAATTCTGATCCAGCGATCCCGGGCAATCGTACGGAGGGAAACCCGAAGGTCCTACGCCCCTTCCTTCCGGGCCGTCGTAACTTGAAACGGTCCCGAAAGCGGCTCGTCGTCGTAAAGCCGAGGACCTGCCCGCGATTCCCTGAACCGGGGTGGCTCAACTGGGGTCCAGCTCCCTGATCCGCCGTCCCGCTCAGTGGCAGAACTGTTGGGCTTCCTTGCGGGCGTAAATCGAGGACTGTCTCTGGGTTGATTGAAACGAAAGGTGGCCAGGGGCCAAGCCTTGAGAATTGAGGACTAGCTGCATTGGAGTTGGGGTTTTTTTTTTTTTTTTTTTTGCTGCTTTGATCGGGTGTCCTCGAGGGCGTAGTGGAGGTCTCAACCGCCGTCTTGATCGGGGTTTCTCCATCGTGGCTTAGAGAACGACATCAGGGCTAGAAGGGAGGAGGAGCAGGAGGAGGAGGAAGGACTGTGGGGTCCTGGGTGCTCTCTGAGCTGGGTGGTTTCCTTGCAGACGTTTCATGACCCAACTAGGGAACGGCATCAGTGCTAGGAGGAGGAGAAGGAAGGAAGGAAGGAAGGAAGGAAAAAGAAAGAAAGAAAGAAAGAAAGAAAGAAAGAAAGAAAGAAAGAGAAAGAGAAAGACTAGAGTCCTGGGTGCTCTCTGAGTTGGGTGCTTTCCTTGCAGACGTCTCACGACCCAACCAGGGAACATCATCAGGGCTAGAAGAGAGGGTGGGTGTGTTGATTATCCAGGAACCAACACAATCACTTGTACAGGATATAAACAGCAAGCCTCCCCACACCTCTTGCACTGATGACATTCCCTAATTGGGTCATGAAACGTCTGCAGAAAAACCTCCAACCTCAGAGAGCAGAGGAGGAGGAGGAGGAAGGACCCCGCAGTCCTTCCTCCTCCTCCTCCTCCTCCTCCTCCTCCTCCTCCTTCCTGCCTTCCTTCCTTCCTTCCTTCTCCTCCTCCTAGCACTGATGACGTTCCCTAGTTGGGTCCTGAAACGTCTGCAAGGAAATCACCCAGCTCTGAGAGCATCCAGGACTCTAGTCTTTCTCTTTCTCTTTCTTGCTTTCTTTCAATCAAGGACCCCACAATCCTTCCTTCCTTCCTTCCTTCCTTCCTTCCTTCTTTCCTTCGTTCCTTCCTTCCTTCCTTCCTTCCTCCTCTCCATAAACCCTATCCCTTCTCATCCTGAGAATGTTTCCTAGTTGGGTCACGAGACGTCTGCAAGGAAACCACCCAGCTCAGAGAGCACCAGGGACCCCACAGTCCTTCCTCCTCCTCCTGCTCCTTCTTCCTCCTCCTCCTCCTCCTCCTCCCTTCTAGCACTGATGACGTTCCCTAGTTGGGTCATGAAATATCTGCAAGGAAACCACCCAGCTCAGAGAGCATTAAGGACCCCATAGTCCTTCCTCCTCCTCCTCCTCCTCCTCCTCCTCCTCCCCTTGATAATATTCCCTAGTTGGGTCGTGAGACGTCTGCAAGGAAGTCCCCCCTGCCCCCAGCTGCGAGACCCCCAAGGACCCCTTCGCTTCAACCCCTCCTTTACCGCTACTCCGCCGATTCTTTCCGCAACCCTCGCTTACCAACCCTGTGCTTTTTTTTTTTCCCCGCTACTCCTCCCCTACTCCAGGCTTCCTCCTCCTCCTCCTCCCAGGAAGATGGCGGCCCGGCTGGTGCCCCGCTGCTATTGGCTCTGCCGGACCTTCACCCCCTCGGGCCTTCCCGCCGGCCACTGGGCCAAGGCCCCGGGCTGGGCCGGGCCTCCCTTGGCCTCCCGGACGACGGCTTACTACCTGTCGCAAGTGGCCGACAAGCTCTCCGCGAAGGAGCCCGAGAGCAAAGCCCTGGAGAAGTCCGCCCGGTGGGAGGAGCTGGTCCTGGCGTCCTCCAGCGTGGAGGAGCTTCTGAGTCTGGACCGTCTGCAGGACCTCGGTGGGCACCAGGCCTCCCTCTTGATCACCCGCTGGTCCCACCTGGCCTCCCGGCTGAAACTGGACCACCAGGAGATCCTGAGGGATCAGCGCTTCCAGGAGCTGCTCCATCACACCTACAAGGAGGTAAGGGGTGGGTGCCTTTCTTTCTTTCTTTCTTTCTTTCTTTCTTTCTTTCTTTCTTTCTTTCTTTCTTTCTTTCTTTCTTTTCTCCTTCCTTCCTTCTCTTTCTCTCTCTCTCCTTCCTTCTTTCTTTTTCTTTCTTTTTCTTTCTTTTTTTTCTTTCTCCTTCTGTCTTTATTTCTTTCTTTTCTCCTTCCTTCCTTCTCTTTCTTTCTCTCTCCTTCCTTCTTTCTTTCTTTCTGGCTGCCTTTCTTTCTTCCTTCCTTCCTTTCTTTCTTTCTCTTTCTTCCTTTCTTTCTCTTTCTTCCTTTCTTTTCTCCTTCCTTCCTTCTCTTTCTCTCTCCTTCCTTCTTTCTTTTTCTTTCTTTCTTTTTCTTTCTTTTTTTTCTTTCTCCTTCTGTCTTTATTTCTTTCTTTTCTCCTTCCTTCTCTTTCTTTCTCTCTCCTTTCTTTCTGCCTGCCTTTCTTTCTTCCTTCATTCCTTCCTTCCTTTCTCTTTCTTCCTTCCTTTCTTTCTTTCTTTCTTTTCTCCTTCCTTCTCTTTCTCTTTCTCCTTCTTTCTTTCTTTCTTTCTCTTTCTTTCTTTCTTTCTTTTCTCCTCTTTCTCTTTCTCTCTCTCTCCTTCCTTCTTTCTTTTTCTTTCTTTCTTTTTCTTTCTTTTTTTTCTTTCTCCTGTCTTTATTTCTTTCTTTTCTCCTTCCTTCCTTCTCTTTCTTTCTCTCTCCTTCCTTCTTTCTTTCTGCCTGCCTGCCTGCCTTTCTTTCTTTCTTTCTTTTCTCCTTCCTTCCTTCTCTTTCTCTTTCTCTCTCCTTCCTTCTTTCTTTTTCTTTCTTTTTTTCTGCCTGCCTGCCTGCCTGCCTGCCTCTTTCTTTCTTTCTTTCTTTCTTTCTTCCTTTCTTTCTTTCTTTCTTTCTTTCCCTCTCCAGTTTCCCTTTCTCTCTCTCTTCCTTCCTTCCTTCCTTCCTTCCTTCCTTCCTTCCTTCCTTCCTTCCTTCCTTCCTCTTTCTTTCTTTCTCTCTCTTTTTTCTTTCTTTTTCTTTCTTTCTGTCTCTCATTGCCTTTCATTTTTCTTTTCCTTCTTTCTTGCCTCTCCCTTTTCTCCCCCTCTCTCCCCCTTCATCCCTTTCTTTTCTTTCTTTCTCTTCCTTCCTTCTTTCTTTCTTTCTTTCTTTCTTTCTTTCTTTCTTTCTTTCTCCCTTTTCTCTCTCTCTCTGTCCCTCTGTCTCTTTCTCCTTCCTTCCTTCCCTCCTTCCTTCCAATTTGCCTTTGAATTTGATTTCTTTGATTCCCTCTCCAGTTTTCCTTTCTCTCTTTCTTTCTTTCTTTGTTTCTCTTTCTTTCTTTCTTTCTTTCTTTCTTTCTTTCTTTCCCTCTCCAGTTTCCCTTTCTCTCTCTCTCCCTTCCTTCCTTCCTTCCTTCCTTCCTTCCTCTTTCTTTCTTTCTCTTTTTTCTTTCTTTCTTTCTGTCTCATTGTCTTTCATTTTTCTTTTCTTTCTTGCCTCTCCCTTTTCTCCCCCTCTCTCTCCCTTCATCCCTTTCTTTTCTTTCTTTTCTTTCTTTCTTTCTTTCTATCTTTCTTTCTTTCTTTCTTTCTTTCTTTCTTTCTTTCTTTCTTTCTCCCTTTTCTCTCTCCCTCTGTCCCTGTCTCTCTCTCTCTTTCCTTCCTTCCTTCCTTCCTTCCTTCCAATTTGCCTTGGAATTTGATTCCTTTGATTCCCTAAAGCCAGTCCTTCATTCACTCGTTTATTCATTCTGACGCCGTCGTCCATTCCGCTCCCTCAACCGCCGCCCCGTCGTAAGTAAAAAAAAAAAATTAAAAATCATTTTTACCATCTCCTCCTCCTCCTCCTCCTCCT
>NW_015391733.1:66122-68975 GCF_001527695.2 Protobothrops mucrosquamatus | reverse complement strand
GGCTGTCCAGTCTCTTCTTAAAAACGTCCAGTGTTGGAGCATTCACCGCTTCTGGAGGCAGGTGGTTCCACTGGTTAATTGTTCTCACTGTCAGGAAATTTCTCCTTAGTTCTAGGTTGCTTCTCTCCTTGATGAGTTTCCATCCGTTGCTTCTTGTCTTGTCCTTCTGGTGCTTTGGAGAATAAGCTAACGCCCCCCCCCCTCTTCTTTGTGGCAGCCCCTGATATTGTATATTGTATATTCTCCTGTATTTTCCCCAAGGAGGCCTGTCCCAGCCCCATTCATCAATGCCAAAGGCACTGACTAACTTCGGTGCAGAACCGTTGCAAAAAAATCCCAAAACAATGGTTGAGCTTTTTGTTTTTTAACAGTGCCGTTGAAAAATCGGCTTTCCTTCCCCACAACCGGTGGAGGCAGAAGCCTTTGACGTCACCGGCTTCTCTTGTTGTGATTTCTTTTGTGGGTTGAGAGATTTCCTCTTGCGACTCCTGCCAACAACACCTAGGTGTGTCCAGGTTAGCAGCAAAAAAGCGTCCATTTTCAGCCACATTTCTTGCACCCCAAGCCCAGGTCTTAGAGCCCCCGGGGCCATCCTAACCAAGCAGCCCTGAATCCTAAGCCTGCATGATTGCACCCCTCAAACACAGGTAGTCCTCCAGTGTCCGTTTAGCGACCGTTCGGGAGTTAAAACTGCCCGGGGAAAAAAAGGGGGGAGACTTATGACCGTTTTTCACACTTGACTGTTTGCAGCCATCCCCAGGGTCACGTGATCAGAATTCAGAGGCCTAGCAACTGGTTTCATATTTATGACGGTTGCAGTGTCCCCGGGGTGGCATGTGATCCCCTTTTGATGATGATGATGATGATGATGATGATGATGATGATGATGGTGATGATAATAATAATAATAAAGTTGGAAGGGACCTTGGAGGTCATCTAGCCCAACCCCCTGCTCAGGCAGGAAACCCTAGACCAGTGGTGGCGAACCTATGGCACGGGTGCCAGAGGCGGCACTCAGAGCCCTCTCTGTGGGCACGCACGCCGTCGCCCCAGTCCTAGGCCTTCAGCTGGGTTTTATAAAACCTTTTCGCTTTAGGCCTCCGCCGCTGTGTACAAAAAAAAAAAAAAGGTTCAATCAATCAGTCAATTTCAACTTCTCGCAGGAAAAAAAAGATCTTCTCGCAGGAAAAAAAAGTTAGAATTGATTGATTGAAGTTTTTAATCCCACCCAGTCTGCTGTTACCACCGCAATCACGTCCACCCAATGGGCCAAACCCACCCGGCACCCGACAATGCATAAGTGGGTGTTGGGTTGCAGTTTGGGCACTCGGTCTCTAAAAGGTTCGCCATCACTGCCCCAGACCATTTGAGACAAATGGCTGTCCAGTCTCTTCTTAAAAACTTCCAGTGTTGGAGCATTCACCGCTTCTGGAGGCAGGTTGTTCCACTGGTTAATTGTTCTTACTGTCAGGAAGTTTCTCCTTAGTTCTAGGTTGCTTCTCTCCTTGGTTAGTTTCCATCCGTCGCTTCTTCTCCTGCCTTCAGGCGCTTTGGAGAATAGCTTGACTCCCTCTTCTTTGGGGCAGCCCCTGAGATACTGGAAGACTGCTATCCTGTCCCCCCTCGTCCTTCTCTTCGTTAAACTAGACATCCCCAATTCCAGCAGCCTTTCCTTGTATGCTTTGGCCTCCAGTCCCCTGATCATCTTTGTTGCTCTTCTCTGTACTCTTTCCAGAGTCTCAGCATCTTTTTTACATCGTGGTGACCAAAACTGGATGCAGTTATTCCATGTGTGGCCTTACCAAGGCCTTGTAAAGTGGTATTACCACTTCACCTGATCTTGATTCTATCACACATACATAACACCCATTTAAAACATACTATATGCAACATATGTATAGACCTACACCCTTACGTATAAGTAACAGTTAAATATGAATCGCTGTCCATCTTCGGTTATCTCTGCAGCTGTTTACGCCAAGCCACCCCACTTTCTCTCTCTCACACACACACACACACACACACACACACGTGGGGCTGCACTTCCCTTCTCAGAAAGCTCCACTTGCCTTCCTCTCGTTCTTTGCCCAGCACTGACGCAGCCTCCCTCGTTCTCACTTCCCTTTCGCTTCCCTTTCGGCAACCTTTGCTCCCTTGACTTGCCCCATCCTGCCCTCAACGCGGGGGTTCTCTTTGATGTGTGTTTACACAACCCGAGTGTGGGTAGTGGGGGGGGAGAGTTGCACAACGGAGTAAGCTTCCTTTCCTGACTTCTGCGGAGAGACACAAAACACGACGTTCCGTTCTCCAGGAAGGGAGAGAAGGGAAGAAGCTGCCTGCGTCCATCATAAATACGAGTCGGTTGCTAAGTGTGTGAATTGGGATCCCGTGTCCACGGGGGACGCTGCAATGGTCATAATTTATTTATTTATTTTTTATTTATTTATTTATTTATTTATTTATTTATTTATTTATTTATTAATTAGACTTATATGCCGCCCTTCTCCCCACAGGACTCAGGGCGGCTCACAGCATATTAAAAAACAGTACAAAAACATTATCCCCAATAAAAACCAATTAAAAACAAATATTTGCCGCTGTGTCATATTAAAATCATTAAAATTGTCCCTATTTAAAATTCTCCCTAGGCCAGGCCCGCTTGCTGAAAAAGCCATGTCTTGAGGGCGCGGCGGAAAGCTAGGAGATCCGGAATCGTCCGGATCTCGGGGGGTAGTTCGTTCCAGAGGGTGGGGGCACCCACAGAGAAGGCCCTCCCCCTGGGGGTCGCCAGCCGACATTGCTTGGCCGACGGCACCCTGAGGAGGCCCGCTCTGTGGGAGCGTACCGGTCTGT
>NW_015391733.1:61594-63421 GCF_001527695.2 Protobothrops mucrosquamatus | reverse complement strand
TCCATTCACGAGACCCAGAACACCCCAATTTATTGGGACCTGCTTCTGTTTGTTAAAGTGCTTTGTGTTTTTGCAGCCTGCACACATGTTTACACCCAGCCGTATCTCGGGAGGAAAGGCTTAGAAAAGCTGAGATTTTGCATAAAAGTAGGACTTCTTGACCTACAAACTAGCTCTCCTTCTTCCTCTTCCTTCTTCCCAAACTCTTATTTCTCCTACGATCATTTCGGCAATGTTGAGACTCCGGGAAGCGTGCGGAGAAGAACGACGGAGAGGATTAAGGGAATGGAGGCTAAATGGTACGAAGAACGATTGTCGGAATTGGGGATGTCTAGTTTAAGGAAGAGAAGGACGAGGGGGGACATGATAGCAGAGTTCCAGTATCTCAGGGGCTGCCCCAAAGAATTCTATTCTCCAAAGTGCCTGAAGGCAGGAGAAGAAGCAACGGATGGAAACTCATCAAGGAGAGAAGCAGCCTAGAACTAAGGAGAAACTTCCTGACAGTTAGAACAATTAACCAATGGAACTCCTTGCCTCCAGAAGCTGTGAATGCTCCAATAGTGGAGGTTTTTAAGAAGAGACTGGACAGCCACTTATCCGAAATGATATGGGATCTCCTGCTTGAGCAGGGACTAGAACAGGGGTCTTCAAACTTGGCCCTTTGATGACTTGTGGACTTCAACTCCCACAATTCCTCAGCCAGGATGCTTTAAGACAGGGGTCTTCAAATTGGGCCCTTTTGTGATTTGTGGACTTCAACTCCCAGAATTCCTCAGCCAGGATGCTTGGCTGAGGAATTCTGGGAGTTGAAGTCCACAAGTCATAAAAGGGCCAAGTTTGAAGACCCCTGGACTAGAAGATCTCCAGGGTGCCTTCCAGGTCTATTCTGATTGATTGATTGATTGATTGATTGATTGATTGATTGATTGAGCAACTGATGGAAACTAATCCAGCAGAGAAGCAACCTAGAACTAAGGAGAAATATCCCGAGAGTGAGAACGATTAACCAGTGGAACAGTTTGCCACCAGAAGTTGTGGCTGCTCCATCACTGGAGGATTTTGAGAAGACATTGAACACCCATTGGACCAGGATGAGATAAGGTCTCCTGTTCGAGCAGGGGGTGGGACTAGAAGACCTCCAAGGTCCCTTCCAACTTTTGTTATTCTGCGTTCTAACGTCTCCTGCGAGAATCCATTTCCAGTTAGATCCTCATCCCTCTGGGTTTACTGCCTGAGGTTTGATCAACCGGCTGTTTTTCTGGCTTGTTCGGTTCGCATTCCGGTTTCATCGCCCTGGTTGTTTTCCTGCCTTCCTGGTCCAGCGGTGGGTCTGTTTTTCCACATTCTTAAGAGCGATCCGTGATGGCGTCTTGGTCCCACGGGGTCAAATTGACCCTCAAAGGCTTTTGAGTGAGGAAAAAGAGGTTTTAAGTTTTGCAGGGCAGATGGAGAGGATGGGCAGCGCCCTCCAAAGGGGTGGTTGATACGGGGTCTGTCTGTCCAAATGCAAAGGATAAAACAGGCATGAATTTTACACTTCGGCGTCAGATATATATTTGCAGGAGATATGGGCTTTGGAAGCAGGAACCTCAAGGAATTTCTGAAAAGCAGTGGTCAAGCACTAAATGGCAGGTGAGAGAAGTTGAGGCCTGGACAACATCTGGACACGTGGACCAGGGTTTTCCAACACGTGCACCAGGGTTTTCCAATCTTGGCAACTTTAATATGTCTGATTTTTGACTCCCAGAATTCCCCAGCCAGCCTGCTTTAAGAGGGGTGGACTTCCACTCCCAGAATCCCCCAGCCAGCCTGCTTTAAGAGGGGTGG
>NW_015391733.1:54289-58167 GCF_001527695.2 Protobothrops mucrosquamatus | reverse complement strand
AGGGGCCCATAGTTCCCCCATGCTGGCTCAGGAATTCTGGGAGTTGAAGTCCACCAGTCATAAAGGGGCCCATAGTTCCCCCATGCTGGCTCAGGAATTCTGGGAGTTGAAGTCCACAAGTCATGAAGGGGGCCATAGTTTCTCCCATGCTGGCTCAGGAATTCTGGGAGTTGAAGTCCACCAGTCATAAAGGGGCCCATAGTTCCCCCATGCTGGCTCAGGAATTCTGGGAGTTGAAGTCCACAAGTCATGAGAGGGGCCATAGTTCCCCTATGCTGGCTCAGGAATTCTGGGAGTTGAAGTCCACCAGTCATGAAGGGGGGCATAGTTGCTGGCTGAGGAATTCTGGGAGTTGAAGTCCACAAGTCATGAGGGGGGCATAGTTCCCCCATGCTGGCTCAGGAATTCTGGGAGTTGAGGTCCACAAGTCATGAAGGGGCCAAGGTTGCCTACCCCTGCTATAGGCAGTCCTCAACAACCAATCATTTAGTGACTGCTGAAAGTTACAATGGTTGTCGAAAAAAGTGTCTTACGACCGGTCCTCACATTATAACCATCATAGGCTCCCTATAGCTACATGAGACTGGACAGCCATTTGTCCGAAATGGTATAGGGTTACCTACCTGAGCAGGGGGTTGGACTTGATGACCTCCAAGGTCCCTTCCAACTTTATTATTATTATTAACCATCAACATTCAGACACCTAGCATCTGACTCGTATTTGTGACGGTTGCAGCCTTCCAGATCATCGGATCGCCATTCCCCACCTTCCCAGCTCGCTTCTGACAAGGAAAATCAAGGAGCGGGAAGCTGGATTCGTTTAATGACCTTGTGTTCACTTAACAACCATAGTGGGGGGGGGAAGGGACTTAGGCCCGTTTTTCACACTTAACGACAATCGCAGCATCCCCCCCAGGGTCACGTGATCAAAATTCAGACGTTTGGCAACCAACTCGTATTTATGACGGTGTCCTGGGGTCACGTGATCCCCTTTTTGCGACCTTCTGACAAGCAAAGTCAATGGGGGAGCCAGAGTCATTTTAACAACTTTGTGACTAACTTAACAACCGCAGGGACAATGATAGCAAAAAGCAAGAAGCGCCGTAAAATGAGGTACAAGAAATGTTGTTGCTTACCTCAAATTTGGGGCTCAGTTTGTGGTCGTACATCCGAGGACTACCTGTACTAACTTAACTGCGGTGAGTCAGTTAAGAACTAAATAATAATAATAATAATAATAATAATAATAATAATAATAATAATAGAGAAAGTCATAGAAAATGATAAAATTAAACTGCTCTGGGACTTCAGAATTCAAACAGACAAGCACCTGCAACATAACACCCCGGACTTAACAATTGTCGATAAGAAAGACAAAAAAGTCTGGATAGTGGACGTGGCAGTGCCTGGAGACAGCAGAATCGACGAGAAAGAACTGGAGAAGATCACAAAATACAGAGACCTACAAATAGAAATAGAAAGACTGTGGCAAAAGCAAGCAAGGGTAGTACCAATAGTCATAGGCGCCTTGGGTGCAATCCCAAAACAACTGGAGCACCACTTGATCACCATCATCGGCATTGACAAATTCGCCATTAGTCAATTGCAAAAGGCGGCCTTACTAGGAGCCGCTTCCATCCTGCGACGAGATCTGTAATAGCATCAAACATCCACATCTGCCTATCCCAGGTCCTTGGGAAGGACTCGATAGGTAGACAAAAATGCCAGATCCAGTCTGAACATCTGGCTGACTGTACGATGATCCATAATAATAATAAAAAAGTTGGAAGGGACCTTGGAGGTCGTCTAGTCCAACCCCCTGCTCAGGCAAGAGAGGTCGTAAAATGGGACAAAACTCACTTCACTGTCTCGCTTAGCGACGGAAATTTTGGGCTAAGTTGCGGTCGTACGTCCAAGGACTATCTCTGCTCCCAAAGCAGTTTATAAAACACAGTGACAATACCGGGAGACACATCGTGGCGTGCAGAGATCAAACTAAGAAGACTTTCCAATTGCAAAAGCTCTTTAAAAAATGATTAAAAAAAAAAAATTAAAATCCTATCGGGTAAAATAAACATTTCTATCTGGCTCTCCGGGAGAGCTTCAATTAAATCCCCTTTTCCTTAAATCTCGCGCAAAGGAAGGAGAGCGAAAAGGATTGGCCGACTTCGTTTAGGAATAAAAGGAAATAAAGGAATAAAAATACACAATCGCGGCCAACGAGTTCTTATTTGTAAAGCAAGCAACGCGTTGTGTGTGTGTGTGTGTGTGTAGGTTGCGGTTTCTGGCTTGCCCTGTTCTGAAAGATGCATTAAACGTTGTGTGTGTGTGGTGTGGTTTTTTTTTTTTTTAAAGTTCCCAGCGCTTTTGCAGAAGAAAAATCAGACACTTTAACCACAAATGGTACTAGATGTGACGAATTTCCGGACGGACGCAAATTCTGTTCGGTTTAAAGTGTGTGTTTGGGGAAGTCTTGTGTCGTTTTGGGCTGTTTTCGTTTTGAAGAATGGTTTTTCGGAAGAGGGTTAAAACAAAAATGGGCTTGGCATTCTTGGTGAGAATTTTTGTTCTCGGATCTCACCGTTACCACCTGACAGTGTTTGCGGAAAGCCAAAATCAGAAAGCGTGAACACATTAAAAAAAAAAAATCTTAACAAACTTTCCCAAACTCACAAAACGTTGATCTATCAGCAAAATCTCATAGTGAAGGGCTGAGCCTCTGTCCTCCTTCGCAAGAGTTGGATCTTATTTTTTCTTTTTAATTGATGATCATGATGATGATGATGATGATAATAAATAATAATAATAATAATAATAATAATAATGACAAAGTCATAGAAAATGATAAAGTTAAACTGCTCTGGGACTTCAGAATTGAAACAGACAAGCATCTGCAACATAACACCCCGGACTTAACAATTGTCGATAAGAAAGACAAAAAAGTCTGGATAGTGGACGTGGCAGTGCCTGGAGACAGCAGAAGAGACGAGAAAGAACTGGAGAAGATCACAAAATACAGAGACCTACAAATAGAAATAGAAAGACTGTGGCAAAAGCAAGCAAGGGTAGTACCAATAGTCATAGGCGCCTTGGGTGCAATCCCAAAACAACTGGAGCACCACTTGGACACCATCATCGGCATTGACAAATTCGCCATCAGTCAATTGCAAAAGGCGGCCTTACTAGGAACTGCTTCCATCCTGCGACGAGATCTGTGATACCGTCAAACATCCACATCTGCCTATCCCAGGTCCTTGGGAAGGACTCGATAGGTAGACAAAATGCCAAATCCAGTCTGAACATCTGGCTGACTGTGCGATGATCAATAATAATAATAATAATAATAATAATAATAATAATAATAATAATAATAATAATAATAATAATCCACATCTGCCTATCCCAGGTCCTTGGGAAGGACTCGATAGGCAAAAATAATAATAATAATAATAATAATAATAATAATAATAATAAAGTTGGAAGGGACCTTGGAGGCCATCTAGCCCAACCCCCTGCTCAGGCAGGAAACCCTACACCGTTTCAGACCATTTGCTTTGGATTTGACCCCATTTTATAGAGGTTCCTGAAAAACAGGTCCTGACTCCCGTTCTGACATTTCTCATTGCCTCTGCAAGAAAGGATTTCATACATCAATCTGGCCTGAGCCAGGGCCCTCAGGCGACATGGGCTGGGGATGATGGGCGATGATGGAGCAGAAACGTCCTTGGGGTAACCGGGCAGCCCGCTGCCGCCTAGATGCTATGGAGGCCAGGGGGTTGGACTGGATGACCTCTCAAGGTCCCTTCCAACTCTTGGTTACTTTTGCAAGTCGAGCTCCCCCCCCCTCCCGCGCTGATTTTTGCACCGGTTTTCTTTTC
>NW_015391733.1:42525-51336 GCF_001527695.2 Protobothrops mucrosquamatus | reverse complement strand
CTTCCACTCCCAGAATCCCCCACCCAGCCTGCTTTAAGAGGGGTGGGCTTCCACTCCCAGAATCCCCCAGCCAGCCTGCTTTAAGAGGGGTGGGCTTCCACTCCCAGAATTCCCCAGCCAGCCTGCTTTAAGAGGGGTGGGCTTCCACTCCCAGAATTCCCCAGCCAGACTGTTTTAAGAGGGGTTGACTTCCACTCCCAGAATCCCCCAGCCAGCCTGCTTTAAGAGGGGTGGACTTCCGTTCCCAGAATCCCCCAGCCAGCCTGCTTTAAAAGGGCTGGACTTCCACTCCCACATCAGCTCTTTTCTGGGAAGAAACACTTGCATGGAGGGTGGGGTGGGGTGCAGGATCTGGGAAAGGGGTTCGAATCCCCTCGGCCCCCCGATCCCTGACCAAGGAGAAGATCCTCGGTCCTCCCAGACCGGCTGATGCCTCCGGCCAGCCCCCAGCGGTCAGCTCCCAGCCGGCTGACCGGTGATTGTTCAGCTTCAACAGTGGCTCCTTTGTGCTTTGTACTTGGGGGTGATTTGGGCGAACCCCGCCTTCCCTGCGCCGGGCGAGGGGTGCCAGGCCGGGAGACAATGCCTCCCCTTTGTGGAGCACTAAATTTAGCCTGAGGAGGAGGTCAAGCATCGGGCAGCTCGGATGGCTCGCTTGGGCGGTAGCTGGGACACGGAGTAGCCGATGGGCAAGAGACGGGCAGGATTGGACTCCTTTCCCCGTGGGAGGTTTTGAAGGAAAGATTGGATGGCCATTTGTCTGAAGTGGTATAGGCCATGGGGTCTATTGCTTGAGCAGGGGGTTGGACTAGAAGACCTCCAGGGTCCCGTCCAGCCCTAGGATTCTATGATTCGGGAAGGGAAGGGAAGGAAAGGAAAGGAAAGGAAAGGAAAGGAAAGGAAAGGAAAGGAATCCAGGAGAGAAGCAACCTGGAATTAAGGAGAAATTTCCTGATTAATTAACCAGTGGAACAGCTTGCCACCAGACGTTGTGGGTGCTCCTGTCTTTTAAGAAAAGGCTGGACAGCCATTTGACCAAGATGGTCTAAGGTCTATCTTGACCCTAGGATTCTATGATGAAGGAAGGAAGGAAGGAAGGAAGGAAGGAAGGAAAGAAGGAAGGAAGGAAGGAAGGAAGGAAGGAAGGAAGGAAGGAAGGAAGGAAGGAAGGAAGGAAGGAAGGAAGGAAGGAAGGAAGGAAGGAGGGATGGGTGGAATCTCATCAGAGAGGGATCCAATCTGGAATAAAGGAGAAATTTCCTGACAGTGAGAATGATTAATCAGTGGAACCCCTTGCCTCCAGAAGTTGTTGGTGCTCCGTCGCTGGAGGTTTTCAACAATAGACTGAATAACCATTTGACCAAGATGTTCTCAGATCCATCTTGGACAGGGGGATAGACTAGATGATCTCTGAGGTCCCTTCCAGCCCTAGGATTCTATAATTCTGGAAGGAAGGAAGGAAGGAAGGAAGGAAGGAAGGAAGGAAAGGAGGGGAGGGAGGGAGGGAGGGAGGGAGGGAGGGAAGGAAGAGGAGGCGAGAGGGAGGAAGGTAAGAAGGAAGGAAGATTAGAAGGAAGGAAGATGAGAAAGGGACAAAGGAAGGAAGGAAATCAAGGAGAGAAGCAATCTAGAATTAAGGAGAAACTTCCTAACTGTGAGGACAGTTAACCAGTACAACAGAAGTTGCCTTCAAAAGTTGTGGCCACTCCATCATTGGAGGTTGTCAAGAAGAGACTGGACAGCCATTTGTCTGAAATGGTGTAAGGTCTCCTGTTGGAGCAGGGGGGTGGCCTAGATGACCTCCACGTTCCCTCCCAGCTCTGTTGTTCTGTTAAAAGAGGACTCTGTTCCCAGTGGACTAAGTTCAGACAACCTAAAGGACTAAGAGAAATAACCCAGGCCTGTCCCCAGCTTTGCCTTCTTCAGACATATAAAGTAGCGCTTTATACTGCACTACTGAGGCCACGCTTGGAATACAGCCTCCAGTTTTGGTCACCACAATATAAAAAAAAAAGATGTTGAGACTCTGGAAAGAGTGCAGAGAAGAGCAACAAAGATGATTTTTAGGGGACTGGAGGCTAAAACATATAAGGAACGGTTGCTGGAATTGGGTATGTCTAGTTTAATGAAGAGAAGGACGAGGGGGGACATGATAGTAAGTCTTCCAGTATCTCAGGGGCTGCCCCAAAGAAGAGGGAGTCAAGCTATTCTCCAAAGCCCCTGAAGGCAGGACAAGAAGCAACGGATGGAAACTCATCAAGGAGAGAAGCAACCTAGAACTAAGGAGAAATTTCCTGACAGTGAGGACAATTAACCAGTGGAACTCCTTGCCTCCAGAAGTGGTGAATGCCCCAACACTGGAAGTCTTTAAGAAGAGACTAGACAGCCATTTGTCCGAAATGGGATAGGAGAAGAAGCAACGGATGGAAGCTAACCAAAGAGAGAAGCAACCTAGAACTAAGGAGAAACTTCCTGACAGTGAGAACAATTAACCAGTGGAACTCCTTGCCTCCAGAAGCGGTGAATGCTCCAGCACTGGAAGTTTTGAAGAAAAGACTGGACAGCCATTTGTCTGAAATGGCCTGAGAAGGGGGTTGGACTAGATGACCTCCAAGGTGCAGCGTGCAGACAAGAGCAACAAAGATGGTGAGAGGACTGGAGGCTAAACCATACAAGGAACAGTTGCAGGAACTGGGAATTTAACTAAGAGAAGAACTAGGGGTGCCCTGATAGCAGTCTTGCCATTTTTGAGGAGCCACTCAAAGCAATACGCTTGGTGCTTGGTGCTAATTTCATTCCGAAAAAGTATTAAAATATTAAAAAAAATTCCAGAATCCAACGCCTCTCAAGTTTCTAGCTCTTATGAGGCCCAAAACGACTTAAATGTGAGAACCCCTGCAAGCCTATGGGTACGTTTTCTGAAATATTCAGCAGTTTTTGCATTGTCTTATGAGGTGTTTTGTTCCTCCATCTTCCTAGCAGAGTGAGAGAGAGAAAAAAATTACATAGATTTGGATATTACCCATTTTTTTGCAGCAAGATCTGGGATTTGGTTCTAAGGCCTGTCCTGAAATTTTTTTAAAAAAATTGGCCCCATCAAAGGAACGGGTTTTTTTTTTAAAAAAACAACAACAACACAGCCCTTTGCAGGTTGCAACAACTGTGCAAGTGGCTCTGTTTACCATTTTTGCTTGGCTCCGGAAGCTGGGGAGACCGACCGATGGTAGACTTTGAACGGGTGTCTCGTGCTCTGCGGAAGAGGTAAATAAATATTGTCTGCAGAGATCCATCCAGGTCCAGGAGGCGAGAAAGGGCAAAGTGTGATTAGGAGGAAGGAAGGAGGAAGAATTGCCCAGAAAGTCATATTGGAAAAGAGCCTTGCAATAGCAACAGTACTTAGATTTATATACCGCTTCATAATGCTTTACAGCCCTCTCTGAACAGTTTAGAGTCAGCCTCTTGCCCCCAACAGTCTGGGTCCTCATAGGTGGACTTCCACTCCCAGAATTCCCCAGACAGCCTACTTTAAGAGGGGTAGGCTTCCACTCCCAGAATCCCCCAGCCAGCCATGCTTTAAGAGGGGTGGGCTTCCACTCCCAGAATTCCCCAGCCAGCATTCTTAAAGATGGATAGACTTCCACTCCCAGAATCCCCCAGCCAGCCTGCTTTAAGAGGGATGGACTTCCATTCCCAGAATCCCCCAGCCAGCCTGCTTTAAGAGAGGTGGGCTTCCACTCCCAGAATTCCCCAGCCAGCCTGCTTTAAGATTGGCGGACTTCAACTCCCAGAATTCCCCAGCCGGCCTGCTTTAAGACGGATGGACTTCCATTCCCAGAATCCCCCAGCCAGCCTGCTTTAAGAGGGGTGGGCTTCCCTTCCCAGAATCCCCCAGCCAACCAGCGAAGCACTTGATTTAAACCATCCTCAGCGTCCTCCCCTGCTTTTCCTGGGAGTATCATCCCCCCCACTTAGGAAGAGGCATCCTTGGAAAGACGCCTCCTGCTGGCTGTTCCTAGAAATCCACTTCGTGTCCTCCCCCCCCCCCCCGCTCTCTGGTGCCTAGAATTCCCGTCCAGCAGCTGGGCGCCAGGCGCCCTCTCCGGCTGCAGGCTAATTATTACTGCCCCAATTGATTTAGCAAAGCCAATTAGATTACGCTGATCCGCTTTGTTGCCAGCGAAGCCTCTGGGGAGCTGGCAGGCAATTGCGTTTGTGTGTCTGTGTGTGTGTGTGAGAGAGAAAGAGCATTTATGTGTACAGTTAGTGGGTGTTTTAGTACCCCTTTGTTGCTGAGCTACTGAGTTAAAGAGCTTTCCGATTGGCATCGGGTGATTCAAGCATTGGTCCTTTAGGGCTCGAACTCAGGGGTCCCCAAGCCCCGGTCCGTGGACCCGGTACTGAACCGTGGCATGCCAGCGACCAGTCCACACAAAAAAGCAAAGCCCCATCCGTGGGAGGCAGGCAGCACACAAAACACACACCCTCCAGTCCGCGGAAAAACCTTTATCCACGGAATCGATGATCCCTGGGGCCCAAAAGGTTGGGGACCTCTGCCCTAAGGAATACTATAGCAGTATTTACTATATGGAGATAGTGACAGGTTTTATCTTCCTGGGCTCCAAGATCACCCCAGATGGGGACCACAGCCAAGAAATTAGAAGACGCTTGCTCCTGGGGAGGAAAGCCATGGCAAATCTAGACAGCATACTAAAAAGCAGAGACATCACCCTGCCAATAAAAGTGTGTGTAGTCCAGGCCACGGTTTTCCCAGTTGCAATGTGTGGCTGTGAAAGTTGGACCATAAGAAAGGCTGAGCGACAAAGAATGGAGGCCTCTGAACTCTGGTGCTGGAGAAGACTCCTGCGAGTCCCCTGGACTGCAAGGCGATCCAACCGGTCAGTTCTGGAGGAGATCAACCTCAACTGTTCTTTAGAAGGCCAGATCCTGAAGCTGAAACTCAAGTCCTTTGGCCACCTAAGGAGAAGGAAGGACTCCCTGAAGAAGAGCCTGATGCTGGGAAAGATGGAGGGCAAGAGAAGAAGAAGGGGACGACAGAGAAGGAGGTGGCTGGATGGGGTCCCTGAAGCAGGAAGCGTGAGCTTCAATGGACGCCAGAAGATGGTAGAGGACAGGAAGACCTGGAGGAACGTGGTCCATGGGGTCGCGATGGGTCGGACACGACTTGCAACTAACAACAACAAATTTACTATATTCTATATAATATAGCAGTCTCTTCAGGGGTTACAATACTATAATCCCTAAAGAATATTATAGCAGTATTTCAGCATTGGAGGGGCTGCCCCAAAGAAGAGGGGGGGTCCACCTCTTCTCCAGAGCACCAGAAGGCAGAACAAGAAGCAACGGATGGAAACCGATCAAGGAGAGAATTAAGGAGAAACTTCCTGACTGTGGAAACAATGAACCAGTGGAACAGCTTGCCACCAGACGTTGTAGATGTCCCATCAGTGGAGGTTTTCAAGAAGAGACTGGACAACCATCTTGTCGGAAATGGTGTAGGATCTCCTGCTTGAGCAGGGGGTTGGAGTAGAAGACCTCCGAGGTCTCTTCCAGCTCTGTTATTGTTATCCATGCTTGAAGACCCCCACTGGATCCCCTTCCAGGTGTTTTGAGGCAGAACCCCTAAGGCAGGGGTCCCCAACCCCATGTCCATGGACCAGTAGAATGGAATGGAATATAATAATAATAATAATAATAATAATAATAATAATAATAATAATAATAATAATAATAATAATAATAATAAAGTTGGAAGGGATCTTGGAGGTCATCTAGTCCAACCCCTGCTCAGGCAGGAAACCCTATACCATTTCGGACAAATGGCTGTCCAGTCTCTTCTTAAAAACTTCCAGTGTTGGAGCATTCACAGCTTCTGGTGGCAGGTTGTTCCACGGTTAATTGTCCTCACTGTCAGGAAGTTTCTCCTTAGTTCCAGGTTGCTTCTCTCCTTGCTAGAATAGAATAGAATAGAATAGAATAGAACAGAATATAGAACAGAATATAGAATAGCATAGAATAGAATTACAAATAGAACAGAGTAGAGTAAATAGAACAATAGAATGGAACAGAACAGAATTGAATAGAATAGAATAATAGAATAGAATAGAATAGAATAGAATAGAACAGAACAGAGTTGGAAGGGACCTTGGAGGTCATCTAGTCCAACCCCCTGCTCAGGCAAGAAACCCTATACCATTTCAGACAAACGGTTGTCCAGTCTCTTAAAAACTTCCACTGTGGAAGTTTTTTAAGTTTTTAATTGTGGGGTTCAGCATGATTGGGATTGGAACCAAGCTCTGCCAGTGGCCCCTCTCCAGACAGGCGCCCCATTGGCCCTGGGTTGGGGGGTAGATTCACCCTTAATTCCTCTTCCGCAAAAAAGCTGGTGCGGTTTTTCGGAAGCCGGACAGAGCCAGCATCTGCTATGACTTCCTTCCTTGGCACTTTCTGCCCGTGGGCACCACCAGACCTCATGGGTGGACTTCCTCTCGGCTTCTTGGAAATGACTTGGCACTCCTTGCTGCCCTTTCATGCCCGCTGCGTCAATGCGGCCGCGGCGGCTGCATCCGGGGCGGAGGGGACCCCGATGTGTGTGTATATATATATATATAGCCCTCCTTGTGCTGAGACAGTTCTTGTGTGAAGCTGGGCGCCCAACACAGGGTGAGTCTGCCTAGCTATGCTTGGTTTCAGTCAAGGAGATGAAGGGTTGAAAGGAAGGGTCCCTGGTGGTCTCTGAGCTGGGTGGTCTTCTTGCAGACGTCTCATGACCCAACTAGGGAACATCATCAGGGCTAGAAGGGAGAAGGAGGAGGAGGAGGAGAACTGTGTGGTCCTTGGTGCTCTATAAGCCTGGTTGTTTTCTTGCAGATGTTTCATGACCCAATTAGGGAACATCATCAGGGCTAGAAGGGAGGAGGAGGAGGAGGAGGANGCTCTCTGAGCTGGGTGGTCTTCTTGCAGACGTCTCATGACCCAACTAGGAAACATCATCAGGGCTAGAAGGGAGGAGGAGGAGGAGGAGGAGGAGGAGGAGGAGGAGGAGGAAGAAAAGGACTGTGGGGTCCCTGGTGCTCTCTGAGCTGGGTGGTCTTCTTGCAGACGTCTCATGACCCAACTAGGGAACATCATCAGGGCTAGAAGGGAGGAGGAGGAAGAGGAGGAGGACAGGGGGGTCCTTGGTGTTCTCTGAGTTTGGTGGTTTTCTGGCAGATATTTCATTACCTGACCAGGGAACATCATCAGGGCTAGAAGGGAGGGGGGTTTGCGAGGAGGGAGAAGGACTGGGGGGTCCTTGGTGTTCTCTGAGGTGGATGGTCTTCTTTCAGACATTTCATGATCCAACTAGGGAATATCATCAGGGCTAGAAGAGAGGAGGAGGAGGAGGAGAAAGATAACTAGAACAGAGTTTCCCAACCATTCAGGGTTGGCGCATGGGGCTGCGAACACCACGATGCTCGTGGCGATGTTGGCACAGGTGGGGCCACAAACGCCCGCAACGCTCATGGCGATGCTCGCACAGCTGGCGCCATGAACACCCGCAATGCTTGTGCGCGTGGGACAACAAGCACCGCCGTGCTCGTGGCAACGCTCATACGGGTTCCGCCGCGAACACCCACGATGCTCATGCGTGTGTGGCCGCAAACACCTGCAGCATTCATGGTGACAGTCGCATAGGTGGGGCCGCGAACACCTGCGGCACTCATGGTGATGCGCACGTGGGGCACAAACACTGCAACGCTCAGGGCAGTGCTCGCACAGGTAGGGCTGTGAATGCCCGCAATGCTTGTGCGCGGGGGGCCACGAACAACCGGGACGCTCGTGCTGAAGCTCGCACGGCTGGGGCCGCAAAGGCCCACAACACTCACGGCGACACTTGTGTGAGTGGGGTGGCGCTCACGCACACACTCGTGCACCAGCCAGCTATTCATGCGGCCCGGTAGTGGGCTATGTGGAGCACCGATTGGGGACCCCTGGACTGGAAGATCTCCAAGGCCCCTTCCCACTCTGTAATCCTGTAAGGGTCTCTGTTGTGTTTCCTTCCCAGGCGGTGAGACTGGAGAGCACCTATCAAAACCGCACACGCTACATGGTGGTGATTTCGACAAATGGCCGGCAAGACACGGAGGAGAGCATCGTCCTGGGGGTGGATTTTTCATCCAATGACAGGTGAGTCGCGATGCTCTGCAGGGTTCTGGTGCACACACACACACACACACACACAGAGGCAGGAGTATCCAACCTTGTCCACTTTAAGACTTGTCGAGCAATTGTTGAAAACGTAGACAAAAACCAGGCACATACTACCATCTTTGGTGGACATGCCCTAAAGCAGGGCTCTTCAAACTTGGCCCTTTGATGACTTGTGGACTTCAACTCCCAGAATTCCTCAGCTAGGATGCTTTAAGACAGGGGTCTTCCAACTTGGCCCTTTTAGGACTTGTGGATTTCAACTCCCAGAATTCCTCAGCCAGGATGCTTTAAGACAGGGGTCTTCCAACTTGGCCCTTTTGTGATTTGTGGAGTTGAAGTCCACAAATCATAAAAGGGCCCAGTTGGAAGACCCCTGCCCTAAAGCCAAAAGATTTTGGTCTAGAATACATATATGGTTAGAGAAAACGATTAAAAAACATGCAGATTTTAAGCCAGAACTATTTTTGTTAGGTATAATTGTAGGAAATGGTGAGAAAGAATGTATAGATTTAATATTACATGTATTAACGGTTCCTTTCTCTCTAGCTTGTTTTTCTAGCCATTGATAGAAATTGTCTCGTGTTCTAAAGTATACTGAAT
>NW_015391733.1:9473-39782 GCF_001527695.2 Protobothrops mucrosquamatus | reverse complement strand
TCAGCGGAACATAAGTGAATAAATAAATAAAAGCTGTAAAAATATCAGCGGAACATAAGTGAATAAATAAATAAAAGCTGTAAAAAAATCAGCGGAACATAATTGAATAAATAAATAAATAAAAGATCTTCCTCCCTTTAAGAACGAGCTGGAAAAAAAATCAACATTGAATAAAGAAATAAACAAGCTGGAAAAAAAAACACCCAATGGTAATATGAATAAAGTCAATAAAAAAAATGAAAGCTGAAAATAATCAGCAGTAACATAAATAAGTGAGTTGGACTAGATGACCTCCAAGGTCCCTTCCAACTTTATTATTATTATTATTATTATTATTATTAAATAAAAGCTGTAAAAACAGTGGGAACATAAATAAGAATAAATAAATAAATAAATAAAAGCTGTAAATAATCAGCGGGAGCATAAATAAGTGAATAAATAAATAAAAGCTGTAAATAATCAGCGGGAACATAAATAAGTGAATAAAAAATAAAAGCTGAAAAAAATTAGTGGGAACATTAAGTGAATAAGTAAAAGCTGAAAAAATCAGCGGTAACATAAATAATTGAATAAACAAAAGCTAAAAAATCAGCGGGAACATAAATAAGTGAATAAATAAATAAAAGCTGTAAAAAAATCTGGTAAGAAACGTGAAAAAAATAAATAAAAGCTGAAAAAAATTAGCGGAAACAAATAATTGAATAAACAAAAGCTAAAAAAAATCGGCGGGAACATAAATAAGTGATTAAAAAAATAAAAGCTGAAAAAAATCAGCGGGAAAATAAATAAGTGAATGAAAAATAAATAAAAGCTGAAAAAAATCAGCGGGAACACAAGTGAATAAAAAAATAAGGTAAAAAAATCAGCAGTAGCGTAAATGAATAAAGGCAGTTTATTCACTTATTGCTCCGATTTTGGAGCAATTCACAATGAAAGAAAATAAATAAATTCAGGGCCCATCAAATTCATATTGTTTTTTTTAAGGAAGTTAAAAAAATGTAGCTAGTCCTCAACAACCACAATTTAGCTCAAACTTTCTGTTGCTGCAAGTCATAAAAGAGCCAAGGTTCCCCACCTCTGCTCTGGACTACCTATGCTGCCCATAGGCACTATGCATTGACCTGGGGCTTTAAGTGCGTTCAACACAATTGTGTCTCATATCATTGGAAACAAGGTAGGATCTTGGGTGGGGGAGTGTGTTGGTCCTGGGTTCAAGGCTCCGAGATTGTTACGAGCTTCAACAGGTGTTTTTTTATTGGTCCTACAGCACGGTTTGCACAATGGGGCTGGTCCTGCCGCTCTGGAGCGATGCCCTCATCCATTTGGACGGCGATGGGTAAGCACTGGGTCCCACCTGAGCTTGGGACTCCATCTTCCCTTCCACCTGGTACCCCAGATTTTCTTCCCCGACAGCATTGGGTTAGTCTAGAACTGTGTTTCTCAACTGTAGAGGGGTGGACTTTAAGAGGGGTGGGCTTCCACTCCCAGAATTCCCCAGCCAGCCATGCTTTAAGAGGGGTGGACTTCCACTCCCAGAATTCCCCAGCCAGCATGCTTTAAGAGGGGTGGGCTTCCACTCCCAGAATTCCCCAGCCAGCCATGCTTTAAGAGGGGTGGACTTCCACTCCCAGAATTCCCCAGCCAGCATGCTTTAAGAGGGNCTAGATGACCTCCAAGGTCCCTTCCAACTTTATTATAGGAAACCCTATACCATTTCGGACAAATGGCTGTCCAGTCTCTTCTTAAAAACTTTCCTTATTTTAACTTTCGGTCTTTAGACCAGGGGTAGGCAACCTTGGCTCTTGTATGACTGGTGGACTTCAACTCCCAGAATTCCTGAGCCAGCATGGGGGAACTATGACCCCCTTCATGACTGGTGGACTTCAAGTCCCAGAATTCCTCAGCCAGCATGGGGGAACTATGACCCCCTTTATGACTCATGGTCTTCAACTCCCAGAATTCCTGAGCCAGCTTGGGGGCAACTATGGCCCCCTTCATGACTGGTGGACTTCAACTCCCAGAATTCCTGAGCCAGCTTGGGGGCAACTATGGCCCCCTTCATGACTGGTGGACTTCAACTCCCAGAATTCCTGAGCCAGCATGGGGGAACTATGGCTCCTTCATGACTGGTGGACTTCAACTCCCAGAATTCCTCAGCCAGCATGGCTCAGCTTGGAAACCTCTCCCTTTCCCCTCAGCATGGCTGGCTCAGGAATTCTGGGAGTTGAAGTCTGCGAGTCATAAAAGAGCCAAGGTGGCCTACCCCTGCTTTAGACAATCAGCGACCTAATCAATTTTTCTCCATTTTAAATTTTTCATTAATAATTTAAATTTAACGTTTAATAATGACCATTTCCACCCTTGAGATGACCCCAATTCCTTTATCACCATTCCTCCCCAAGTCTAATACTCGGGATACACATCTTATCTATATGACTTCTCACCATCTTCATTCAACACGTTAATAATGCGATAATAGTATTCTTATTTTCTAATAATTCTCAGTTGTGGAATAAGTTGACTGCCCCATTTGCGGAGATGCCCTCCGGTTCTTTGCTTGTTAGTCTTGCTTTGGTGTTCAAGGGACATGCGGGAGCCTTCTCCGGCACCACCGGGCACCACGGCTAGTTGCACATCCTGGTTTAACAGAAGCTTGTCTTCTCCTTCACCCTGGGCAGCCCCCCCCACTACACACACACACACACACACAGAAAAAGCTCTATCTGGGTTTGAGGTTGCCCGGCTATTTTTGTATTCCGAGAAAGCCGATGGTTGAGCTGATGGTGACCTTCGTGGAAATAAAAAAGGACGGGGAAGAGGGGGGGGGTGACCAGGTTTCCATTCCTCAGCACGGATTTATTTTGGATGTTGGCATCCGGGCGTGAGCAGGGTGCCCAGCCCGTGCCAAGGGCTTAGCACACCGGTTTGTGTGTTTATGTGATGCCTTTCATTGCTTTTTTTCCCAAATTGCCTTCTGCCTTTGCAGCAAAATTGAGCTTGGCGAGCGGAAACCAGGGTGACTGACATTGATGATGTTAGCTAGTTGGGTGATGAGACATCTGCAGGAAGGCAGCCAAGCCCAGAGGGCACCAAGGGCCCCATAATCCTCTTCCTTCTCCCACTCTTCTCCTCCTCCACTCCACACACCCCACTCCTTCTAGCACTGATGAGGTTACCTAGTTGGGTCATGAAACATCTGCAAGAAAACCACAAAGCCCAGAGAGCATCAAGGATCCCACAAGCCTCCTCCTCCTCCTCCTCCTCCTCCTCCTCCTCCTCCCAATCTTCTTCTCCACTCCACACACCCCACTCCTTCTAGCACTGATGATGTTCCCTAGTTGGGTAATGAAACATCTGCAAGAAAACCATCCAGCTCAGAGAGCATCAAGGATCCCAGAGGCCTCCTCCTCCTCCTCTTCCTCCTCCTCCTCCTCCTCCCCCTCCTCCTCCCCCTCTTCTCCTCCTCCACTCCACCCACCCCACTCCTTCTAGCACTGATGATGTTCCCTAGTTGGGTAATGAAACATCTGCAAGAAAACCACAAAGCCCAGAGAGCATCAAGGATCCCACATGCCTCCTCCTCCTCCTCTCCTTCTCCTCTCCCTCTTCCTCTTCCTCCTCTTCCTCCTCCCAATCTTCTTCTCCTCCACTCCACACACCCCATTCCTTCTAGCNCTATGAGAGCCACATCAATTCCGACCAGTCCTCGGTCAACGAGTGGAACGCCATGCAGGATGTCCAGTCCCACCGCCCGGATTCCCCAGTCCTCTTTACGGACGTGTAAGTGGATTGGTGCACCCTGCTAGACTCCCACAAGGACACAAGGATCAAGCAAAGGAAGAGGGGGGGAAACCATTTTTACAGATAGTCTTGATGTACGAGCACAGTGGAGGCCAAAATTCCCAACTCTAAGTGAGGCTGTTGTAAGTAGAGTAGAGTAGAGTAGAGTAGAATTGAATTGAATTGAATTGAATTGAATTATGGGAACAGAACAGAACAGAATAGAATAGAATAGAATAGAATAGAATAGAATAGAATAGAATAGAATAGAATAGAAGAATGAAAAGACTACAATAGAATAGAGTAGAATAAATAGAAGAATGAAAAGAATAGAGTAGAGTAGAAGAATGAAAAGAATAGAATAGAATAGAAAAATGAAAAGAATAGAACAAAATAGAATGAAAAAGAATAGAATAGAATAGAAGAATGAAAAGAATAGAATAGAAAAATGAAAATAGAATAGAATAGAAGAATGAAAAACTACAATAGAATAGAGTAGAATAAATAGAAGAATGAAAAGAATAGAGTAGAGTAGAATAGAAGAATGAAAAGAATAGGATGAAAATAGAATAGAAGAATGAAAAGAATAGAATAGAATAGAAAAATGAAAAGAATAGAACAAAATAGAATGAAAAAGAATAGAATAGAATAGAAGAATGAAAAGAATAGAATAGAAGGAATGAAGAATAGAATAGAATAGAATAGAATAGAATAGAATAGAATAGAACAGAATAGAATAGAATTCTTTATTGGCCAAGTGTGATTGGACAAACGAATTTGTCTTAAGTGAGTTTTGCCCCATTTTACGACCTTTCCCGCCACCGTCATTAAGTGAATCACTGCAGCCATTAAGTGAGTCACACGGCTGTTAAATGACTCTGGCTTCCCCATTTGGCTTTGCCCCGTCCGAAGGTCGCAAAAGGAGGAATCACGTGACCCCAGGACGCTGCGACCGTCTTAAATACGAGTCAGTTGCCAAGCGTCTGAATTTTGATCAGGTGACCCACGGGGGGCAGAGGCTGCAACGGTTGTAAGTGTGAAAAAGGGGCCACGAATCAACTTTTGCCAGGCCCCTGGAGGAACTTTGGAGAGTCCCTAAACCAGTGGTAGCGAACCTATGACAGGGGTGCCAGAGGCGGCACTCGGAGCCCTCTCTGTGGGCACACGTGCCGTTGCCCCAGCCTTGCCTCCCCCCGCAACCCCTCCCCAGCAGCCCCCCTGGAGGAGAGTCGCCCCCGAGCGTGGCCCATGCGGAGCAGCGCAGCCAAGGACATGGCAGCCAGGCAGCGTAGACAAGATTCTGCCCTCATGCCCCATCATGCACAGTTGATGGGTGGCCTCGCTGGAGACACACGGAGGAATGACCCATTTTATGTTCATTTACTTATTCATTAGATTTATGATAGGATAGGATAGATTATAGAATAGATTATTGAATAGATTATAGAATGGAATGGAATAGAATATGGAATAAAATATAGAATAAAATATAGAATAAAATATAGACTAGAATAATAGAATAGAATAATAGAATAGAATAGAATATGGAATGGAATGGAATAGAATAGAATATGGAAAGAATGGAATAGAATAGAATAGAATAGAATAGAATAGAATAGAATAGAATAGAATAGAATAGAATAGAATAGAATAGAATAGAATATGGAAAGAATGGAATAGAATAGAATAGAATAGAATAGAATAGAATAGAATAGAATAGAATAGAATAGAATAAGGAATAGAATAGAATAGAATATGGAAAGAATGGAATGGAATAGAATAGAATAGAATATGGAAAGAATGGAAATGGAATAGAATATGGAAAGAATAGAATAGAATAGAATAGAATAGAATAGAATAGAATAGAATAGGAATATAATAGAATAGGAAATGGAAGGGAACGGAACATAGCAGAATAGAGGGTGCGGCCGCCATGGTGCTGCTGGGCGATCTGCGGTGGGCCCTGGAGGCGGTGAGTGGGCTGGCGGGGTGGGGGCAGAGCGGGGGCGGGGCCAGTTTTTGGGTACTCGGTCTCTAAAAGGTTCGCCATCACTGCCCTAAACGAACGGTTGCAAGTAGAGATGGGAAGGCCTGGATAAAATTTTTTTTAAAACCCTGGAAAAATCGAGGAAAAAAAAACAGGTTTTCTCTTTTTTCTTTTGTTCTAAAGCCGTTTGGGGGGTGGGGGAAAATGGGGAAAAAAACCCTGGTTTTTTTCCCCCAATTTTCCCAGTTTTTTTCCCCCAGGCCTTCCCAACTCTAATTGCAAGTTGACTTGTAAAGTAGAGCCGAAGGAACCACTGGAGGCTTTCAGAAAGCCCCCAGCCCAAAGGATCCACCCCCATCCCCCACCCCCTTTGGCTGAGCTGGCCTGGCCCTTCCTGGGCTCAGGCCATTGATGGCATCGGCCGGCTGCCTTTGGAGTCGTCCGGGACTTCATCCCCTCGGATGAGGCTTGGCTATTTTTATAGCCGGTGATAAAGCCGGAGGCGGCCCGGAATGCAGGGGCCAGTTCTCGGTGCCATATAAGGAAGCCTGGAAGGGTCACCTCTCCAAGAAAGGTAGGGGGTGCCAGAGGCAGGACGGCGCTACAAAGCGCGCCGATGCCCTTATCGGTGCAGGGGGCAGGGGGCCACCAAGCTGATCCCTCGGTTATTCCAGGGATGCTGTCCAGCTGCTTCCTCAATTTCCAGCCTGTGACCTTGAACCCACTCAGCTCTGGGTGGCCTCACTGGAGAAACACGGAGGAATGACCCATTTTATGTTCATTTACTTAGTCATTAGAGTTACGATAGGATAGGATAGATTATAGAATAGATTATAAAATAGATTATAGCAGTGATGGCGAACCTTTTAGAGACCGAGTGCCCAAAAATTGGCCCGCCCCCATTCCACCCCCCACCCCATCCCTTGCCCTGCCTGCCCACAGGGCCGCTCACCGCCTCCAGGACCCGCCGCAGATCGCCCAGGCAGGCCAGCAGCGCCATGGCGGCCACGCTTTTTGCCCACACCCCGCAGCATCAACTGTGCATGATGGGGCGCGAGGGTAGAGTCTTGTCTACACTGCCTGGCTGCCATGTCCCTGGCTGCGCTGCTCCACGTGGGCCACGCTCGGGGCTGACTCTCCTCCAGGGGGGCTGCTGGTGAGGAGGGGGTCGTGGAGGGAGGCAAAGCTGGGGCAACGGCACGTGTGCCCATAGAGAGGGCTCCGAGTGCCGACTCTGGCACCCGTGCCATAGGTTCGCCACCACTGGATTATAGAATAGTAGAATGGAATGGAATAGAATATGGAATAAAATATAGAATAGAATAGAATAGAATAGAATAGAATAGAATAGAATAGAATATGGAAAGAATATGGAAAGAATATGGAAAGAATAGAATAGAATAGAATAGAATAGAATAGAATAGAATAGAATATGGAAAGAATGGAATAGAATAGAATAGAATAGAATAGAATAGAATAGAATAGAAAATGGAAGGGAACAGAGCAGAGCAGAACAGAATAGAATAGAATAGAATAGAATAGAATAGAATAGAATAGAATAGAATAGAATAGAATAGGAAATGGAAGGGAACAGAACAGAACAGAACAGAATAGAATAGAATAGAATAGAATAGAATAGAATATGGAAAGAATAGAATAGAATAGAATAGAATAGAATAGAATAGAATAGAATAGAATAGAAATAGAATAACAGAGTTGGAATAGAATAGGAAATAGAATAGAATAGAATAGAATAGAATAGAATAGAATAGAATAGAATAATAACTTTATTGTAACTCTGAATGTGCACTAATCGGCATACATTAAAATGAAATTTCATTGCATTCAGCTCTCAAAGGGTCGCCACCTCCGATATACGCTACATAACTATGACAAAAATAAATAAGTAAATACAGATTATGCCTATACCCACATATATTATATGACATAGAGAAACCACACAGTCTAGTTCGGGCTATGTATACATGTGCCTGGCGAGAAAAACGAATCTGGCGCGGTTTACCAGATGGACGGCGTAGGGAACAAAGTTGTCACAGAATGGGTGGTCCTGCTATAAATACTTCAAAACCTCCTCCCAGAGGGGAGCAACAGGAACAGACCGTGAAGTGGCTGTGTGTGTGTGTGGTCTCTTTAACAATGTTTTGAGCTCTTAAGCACACAGCGGGTGACGTAGTCCTCACCTTAACGACCACAATTGGCTGAGCAAGAGGGGATGTTGAGTGGGTTTTGCCCCATTCTACCACCTTCCTTGCCACCATTGTTAAAGTCAGTCGCTGCAGCTGTGAGGCACACGGGATTGTTAAGCGAATCGCTGCAGTTAGCAACACGGTCATTAAGTGAATCCCCACTGACTTTCCTTGTGAGAAGGGTGTCGTGTGACCCCAGGAACGCTGCAACCGTCATAAAGATGAGCCCGTCGCTAAGCGTCTGGATTTTGGGGATGCTGCAGTGGCCGAAAGCGGTCACAAGTCACTTTTTGTCGGTGCTGTCCTAATTTTGAACGGTTATAAGTCGAGAACTAGCTGTATGGCGCTGCCCAGTGCAACTAAGGGACTTTGGGCGGCTTACAAATTCTAAAAACGAAACCGTTTTATGAAAAAAAAAAACCATCCAAAGGAGGAATAATTAATAAATAAACGAAGCTGGGTGAGGGGGACGGAGAGATGCCGGACCTCAGTTGCACCACAGGGAAAAGGGGAAGGGGGGAACAGGAAAGGAACACATTCAGGGGTGCTGTCAAATTCTGCACCCCTTCCTTGCCCGCGCCCGTATCTTCCTTCCGGTTTTCACCGTTGTAGCTTCCCTCGTTTCAGCCCCACGGAGCGCGAGCGGACGGAGCGTCTGATCAAGACCAAACTGAGAGAGATTATGATGCAGAAGGATCTGGAGAACATCACGTCCAAGGAGGTGAGTGGGGTGGGAAGGGGACCTTTGGGGAACAGGGGGTCCAACTATTCTCCCAAGCACCCAGTGACAGATGGAAACTGATCCAGGAGAGAAGCAACCTGGAATTCAGGAGAAATTTCCTGACAGGGAGGACCATTCACCAGTGGAACGGCTTGCCACCAGAAGTGGTGGGTGCTTCAACACTGGAGGTTTTTAAGAAGAGGTTGAAATGGTCTAGGGTCTCCTGCTTGAGCAGGGGGTTGGACTAGATGACCTCCGAGGTCCCTTCCGGCTCTATTCTGATTGATTGATCTTGGACCGGGTCTCTCCACAACTTCTAATCTTTCACTCCTCCTATGGTCTGGCTGGGGTCAGCTTTGACAATATCCAGCCATCAAGTGTTAAAATAGCATTTTATTTCAAATTCTTTTATTTGAAATATTTTATTTTTAAAAAATGCTTGTTCTCTCTCTCTCTCTCTCTTTCTCTCC
Source organism: Protobothrops mucrosquamatus (assembly GCF_001527695.2). NCBI lineage: Eukaryota > Metazoa > Chordata > Lepidosauria > Squamata > Viperidae > Protobothrops > Protobothrops mucrosquamatus. The sequence continues at coordinate 30,617 of NW_015391733.1, read as the reverse complement.
CTCCCTCCCTCCCTCCCTCCCTCCCTCCCTCCCTCTCTCTCTCTCTCTTTCTCTCTCTGTCTGTCTGTCTCTCCCTCCCTCTTTCTCTCTGTCTCTGTCTGTCTGTCTCTTTCTCTCTGTGTGTCTCTGTCTCTCTCTGTCTGTCTCTCTCTCTCTTTCTCTGTCTGTCTCTCTCTGTATGTCTGTGTCTGTCTCTGTCTTTCTCTCTCTCTCTGTCTTGTCTCTCTCTGTCTCTCCCTCCCTCCCTCTGTCTGTCTGTCTCTTTCTCTCTCTTTATCTGTCTCTTTCTCTCTGTCTGTCTCTCTTTATCTGTCTCTCTCTTTCTCTCTTGTCTCTCTCTGTCTCTCTCTCTTTCTCTCTGTCCCTCCCTCCCTCTGTCTGTCTGTCTCTTTCTCTCTCTTTATCTGTGTCTTTCTCTCTTGTCTCTGTCTGTCTGTCTGTCTCTGTCTCTCTCTTTATCTGTCTCTTTCTCTCTGTCTGTCTCTCTTTATCTGTCTCTCTCTTTCTCTCTTGTCTCTCTCTGTCTCTCTCTCTTTCTCTCTGTCCCTCCCTCCCTCTGTCTGTCTGTCTCTTTCTCTCTCTTTATCTGTGTCTTTCTCTCTTGTCTCTGTCTGTCTGTCTGTCTGTCTCTGTCTCTCTTTATCTGTCTCTTTCTTTCTCTCTGTCTGTCTCTCTTTACCTGTCTCTCTCTTTCTTTCTCTCTCTGTCTGTCTCTCTCTGTCTCTCCCTCCCTCTATCTGTCTGTCTGTCTCTTTCTCTCTTTTTATCTGTGTCTTTCTCTCTTGTCTCTGTCTGTCTGTCTCTCTGTCTCTGTCTCTGTCTCTCTCTTTATCTGTCTCTTTCTCTCTCTTTATCTGTCTCTTTCTCTCTTGTCTCTGTCTGTCTGTCTGTCTGTCTCTCTCTTTATCTGTCTCTTTCTCTCTGTCTGTCTCTCTTTATCTGTCTCTCTCTTTCTCTCTTGTCTCTCTCCGTCTCTCTCTCTTTCTCTCTCTGTCCCTCCCTCCCTCTATCTGTCTGTCTGTCTCTTTCTATCTCTGTGTCTCTGTCTCTCTTTCTCTCTCTGTCTCTCTCTCTGTCTCTCTGTCTCCCCCTCCCTCCCCAGATCCGCACAGAACTGGAAATGCAGATGGCGTGCAACCTGCGAGAATTTAAGGAATTCATAGATAACGAGATGATCATCATCCTGGGCCAGATGGACAGCCCCACGCAGATCTTCGACCACGTCTTTCTGGTGAGGCTTTCCTGCCACGGGAACGAACCGTCCCCTTTGCCCAGGGCTTCGGGTTTTCCATCTCACACCAATGTACTCCTCGCTTCCCGTGCGCTTCCGGTCAAACCCTTCCAAAGTCTGAGTAAATTCCTGGATTATCATCCTGCATGCAGTGGGGACATTCGCCGAGCCCTGAAGGCCCATTTATTCCGTGCGGCCGGCCTGGCGTAGTTTGATTATGTTTTAGTGGGGGTTTTGTATGGGGTACTTTTAGAGCAGGCCTGTTATTTAATTTGATTTTAGAACAGAAACTTGTGTATATTTATCGTGGTTTTTATTATTGCCTGTTCACCGCCCTGAGTCCCGTAAGGGAGATAGGGCGGTATACAATAAATTCAATTCAATTCAATTCAATTGTACAGCTTGGAGATCTGGGGTGTCCAGCCTTGGCCACTTTAAGACCGGTGGACTTCAACTCCCAGAATTCCCCAGCCAACCATGCTGACAGAACTCCCCAGCCAGCAAGGAATTCTGGGAGTTGAAGTCCACCAGCCTTAAAGTGGCTAAAGTTGGACGCTCTTGGCTTAGATTGAGGGTAGGCAGCCTTGGCTCTTTTATGACTGGTGGACTTCAACTCCCAGAATTCCTGAGCCAGCCTGAGGGAAACTTTGGCCCCTTCATAACTCGTGGACTTCAACTCCCAGAATTCCTGAGCCAGCATGGGGGAACTATGGCCCCCTTCATGACTGGTGGACTTAACTCCCAGAATTCCTGAGCCAGCATGAGGGAAACTTTGGCCCCTTCATGACTTGTGGACTTCAACTCCCAGAATTCCTGAGCCAGCATGAGGGAAACTTTGGCCCTTTCATGACTCGTGGACTTCAACTCCCAGAATTCCTGAGCCAGCCATGCTGAGGGGAAAGGGAGAGGTTTCCAAGCTGAGCCATGCTGGCTCAGGAATTCTGGGAGTTGAAGTCCACCAGTCATAAAAGAGCCCAGGTTGCCTGCCCCTGTCCTAGACAACGACAGTCAAATATTCTTAGCCAGGGGTTTTGAATATCTCTTGTACCTGATATTCTCATATATAGCTTTTAAAATTATTATTATTATTATTACTATTATTACTTGCATGACCAGCTCCGCTCTTGGCTGACGTGTGACTGTTGTGTTTTGCTTTCTCGCCTGTTTGTGCAGGGTTCGGAGTGGAACGCCTCCAATCTGGAAGACTTGCAGACAAGAGGGTGAGTTGGCCACGAAAATTGTCCTCACAAAACACAAGTTTTGTTGTTTGGGTTCAATTGCATTAATTTGGTTTAATCCAGTGATTTAAATAAATTGTTGGTTTTATTGGCTGTTACCACCTCTCTGAAGGACGTTTGTATGTGTGTTTGGGCATGCATGCATTCATGTGAGTGTCTGTGTGTGTAGAAGGCACTGGTTGTGTGTGTGTGTCTGTGTGTCTGTGTGTAATGCGTACACACTTCCTTCAGTATTCCTGGAGATTAATCTACAGGTCATTCTCAAGAACCCTGGTGGTGCAGTACTTAGAATGCAAGCATTGCAGGCTGACTCTGCCCACAGCCAGGAAGTTTGATCCTGACCGGCTCAAGGTTGACTCAGCCTTCCGTCCTTATGAGGTCGGTAAAATGAGGACCCAGATTGTTGGGGGCAAATAGGCTGACTCTGTAAAACTGCTTAGAGAGGGCTGTAAAGCACTGCGAAGCGGTATATAAGTCTAAGTGCTATTGCTTGGGAGGGAAGGAAGGAAGGAAGAGAAAGAGAGAGAGAGAGAGAAAGAAAGAAAGAAAGAAAGAAAGAAAGAAAGAAAGAAAGAAAGAAAGAAAGAAAGAAAGAAAAAAATAAAGAAGGAAGGAAGGAAAGAGAGAGAGACAGAGAAAGAAAGAAAAAAGAAAGAAAGAAGAAAGGAAGAAAGGAAGGGAAGAAAAAGGAAGAAAGAAAGAAAAATAAGGAAGGAAGGAAAGAGAGAGACAGAGAGAGAGAGAAAGAAAGAAAGAAAGAAGAAAGGAAGGAAGGGAGGAAAGAAAAAGGAAGGAAGGAAAGAAAGAAAAAGAAAGAAAGAAAGAAAGAAAGAAAGAAAGAAAGAAAGAAAGAAAGAAAGAAAAAGAAAGAAAGACTAGAACGAGTGACGAGACTAGAACTCACTGTCTCCTAGGGATTTGCTTTTTCCTTGGCCAAAAGAGGTCATAAAAACCAGGCCTGATCCGTTCAATAACTGCCCTGCTTAGCGGCGGAAATTCTGATCCGAACTTTTGTTGTAAATCAAGGATTAGTTTGAGAGAGCAGAGAGCCAGTTTGGTCTAGGGATTAAGGTGCCAGGCTACACAGCGGGAGGCTCTGAGTTCTAATCCTCCCTTCTTACCCTTGAAAGGGGACTTTGAGCCAGTCCCTCTCTCTCAGACCGGCCCGCCTCACAGGGTTCTTGTGGTGGGGAAAAGACGAGGCGGAAGGTGCGTTGGATACGGTTCGTCGTCATCCCCCCCCTTGCGTTATTTGTAAAGATAATAAAAGGCAGGATATCAACAAAGAATACAACCTCGTCCCATTTCCCCGCAGGGTGCGGTATATTCTGAACGTCACTCGTGAGATCGACAATTTCTTCCCGGGAGTTTTTGAATACCACAATATCCGAGTTTACGACGAAGAGGCGACGGATTTGCTGGCTTACTGGAACGACACCTACAAATTCATCTCCAAAGCGAAGTGAGTCCCTTTTTTCTGGCTTGCTTTTCTCTGCGATTCGTTTGGCCGCCTGCGGTGGCTTTCGTTTATTTTGCGGCGTAGAATAATTCAAGAGCAGGGCGGGAGCAACCCCCAGAATTCCTGAGCCCTGCCGGCTGACTTGGGAATTCTGGGAGTTGAAGTCCACAGGTCGCCGAGGGGGGCGTAAGTTGCCCACCCCTATTAAAGATTCTGGGGAACTTTAAGCCCAGCAAATGGCTGGATCAAATCAGCATTTAACCGTGATTAAGAGCGGAAGGAGGATATTCCATCTGGTTAGGGAAATGGAGTTGTTCTGAGAACCTTGTCAGCTTAAAGGTGGTTAAGAGAAGCCCTTCCCAGTTAGTGCTCCAAGGCTGGGGGTGCTGATCCCCCGCTTTTGGGAGACACGGCTCTGCCATGGAAGCCTGTATGTGCAATAAGCAGGGGTGCCCCTAGAACGTGGTCAAAATGGCAAAATAGATTGAGAGAGACAGACAGAAAAATGAAAGAGAGAGATACGGTAGGTAGGTAGGTAGGTAGGTGAATAGAAATAGAAAAAGAGAAAGAGATAGATACAGACTGACTGACTGACTGACACTGACTGACTGATGCCTCCTGAAAAAGCATCTTTGGGATAGATAGATATTGTAGATAGATAGACAGACAGATTGACAGAAACTCTAGATATAGATAGATAATAGATACTGGATGGATAGATAGATAGATAGATAGATAGATAGATAGATAGATAGATAGATAGATAGATAGATAGATAGATAGATAGATAGATAGATAGATAGATAGATAGATAGATAGATAGATAGATAGATAGACAGACAGACAGACAGACAGACAGACAGACAGACAGACAGACAGACAGACAGACAGACAGACAGACAGACAGACTAATAGATAATAGATATATAGATAGATAGATAGATAGATAGATAGATAGATAGACAGACTAATAGATGATAGATAGATAGATAGATAGATAGATAGATAGATAGATAGATAGATAGATAGATAGATAGATAGATAGATAGAGATAATAGAAATAGAGAAAGAGATATGGATGATAGACAGATGGATAAACAGACTAGATAGATAGATAGACAGACAGACAGACACTGTAGATATAGATAGATAATTGATACTGTCTAGCTAGACAGACCGAGAGCTGATAGATAATGATGGACAAATTAAAGATAGCTGATAGATAAAAGATAAATAGATGACAGAAAGAGAGAGAGAAAGAGAGAGAGAGAGAGGGATGGATGGATGATAGGCAGATGGACAGACCGTTCAGCAGGTGGGTGGGTGGGTGGACGGACAGAGGGCAGCAGCCCGAGTTCCCCTGCTTGTGAACCTGAGGCGGTGCAAGGCCGGGGAGGGGGCTGCCTTCTGGGGCTGGGGGTCCCTCTCCTCCTGCAACCGTCCTCCTGCTGGTCCCCTCCTAGGAAGCACGGCTCCAAGTGCCTGGTCCACTGCAAGATGGGCGTCAGCCGCTCGGCGTCCACCGTCATCGCCTACGCTATGAAGGAGTACGGCTGGAACCTCGACCGGGCCTACGAGTACGTCAAGGAGCGCCGTAGCGTCACCAAGCCCAACCCCAGCTTCATGCGCCAGCTGGAGGAGTACCAGGGCATCCTCCTGGCCAGGTGGGTCCGGGCTATGACCCAGAGGGGGGCTTGGCACCACCCCCTGTTCGGCTTGCACAAGGTGTCCTCGTTTAGCGACCAAAGTCACAAAAAAGGGACTTGGGGCCAATTTTCACACTTGCCACCCTTGCAGCGTCCCCGGGTCACGTGATCAAAATTCAGGCGCTTCGGCCACTTACTCGTATTTGTGACGGACAGTTGCAGTGTCCCAGGTCACATGATCAAAAATTTGGCCACTGACTCATATTTATGACGGACAGTTGCAGTGTCCCCAGGTCACGTGATCAAAATTCAGACGCTTCGGCCACTGACTCGTATTTATGACGGACAGTTGCAGCGTCCCCGGGTCACGTGATCAAAATTCAGACGCTTTGGCCACTGACTCGTATTTATGACGGACAGTTAGTGTCCCGGGTCAAGTGATCATATTTCAGATGCTTCGGCCACTGACTCATATTTATGACGGACAGTTGCAGCATCCCCGTGGTCACATGATCAAAATTCAGACTCTTCGGCCACTGACTCGTATTTATGACGGACAGTTGCAGCGTCCCCGTGGTCACATGATCAAAATTCAGACTCTTTAGCCACTGACTCGTATTTCTGACGGACAGTTGCAGCGTCCCCATGGTCACGTGATCAAAATTTGGCCACTGACTCGTATTTATGATGGACAGTTGCAGTGTCCCAGGTCACGTGATCAAAATTCAGACGCTTCGGCCACTGACTTGTATTTATGACGGACAGTTGCAGCGTCCCCGCGGTCACATGATCAAAATTCAGACTCTAGCCACTCACTTGTATTTCTGACGGACAGTTGCAGCGTCCCGAGTCACGTGATCAAAATTCAGACGCTTTGGCCACTGACTCGTATTTCTGACGGACAGTTGCAGCGTCCCCGTGCTCACGTGATCAAAATTCAGACTCTTAAGCCACTGACTCGTATTTATGACGGACAGTTGCAGCGTCCCCAGGTCACGTGATCAAAAGATCTCCAAGGTCCCTTCCCTTATCCGCCTGTTATTTCTCATGCGAAAGCCTCAGGCTTGTTTTTGTAACAAGAAACCACCATCTTGGGCAACCTGTTTTGTGTTTTCGGTGGAGGGACTCCCCGCAGCCATGTGCCTGCCAGATGCCTCGGGTTCGAATGTCGGGGGGTTTCAAAAGTGTGATTTGAAGCAACAACTGGCCAGAAACGGGACTGAAGGGAAGGAATTTGAATAAGAATCTTTATTGATTAGCCCATGGGCCATATCGAAGTGCAGAGTCCCAAACACACGCTATACTAAAATGCAGTAAAAACAGTTTAGAATGGAGTTAGTTAAAATATAATTTGGGATAAAATAGAAATAAAATACAATTTAAAATGAAATTGGTTTTAAAATGAAATTTTAAATGAATAGAGTAGAGTAGAGTAGAAAATAATAGAAAATAGAATAAAGAATGGAATGGAATACAAGAGAAGAGAGAAGAGAATAGAACAGAATAGAGATACAGAATATAGAATAGAGATACAGAATAGAATAGGATAGAATAGAGAATAGGATAGAATAGAATAGAGAATAGGAAAGGATAGAACAGAATGGAAATACAGAATAGAGTAGAGTAGAATAGAATAGAATAGAATAAAATAGAATCATGAATAGAATAGAATAAAAAAAGAATAGAATAGAATAATGAATAGAATAAGGAAATAGTATAGAATAGAATAATGAATAGAATAGAATAGAATAAAAGCAAAAAAGAATAGAATAGAATAGAATAATGAATGGAATGGAATGGAATGGAATGGAATGGAATAGAATAGAATAGAATAGAATAGAATAGAATAGAATAGAATAGAATAGAATAAGGAAATAGTATAGAATAGAATAATGAATAGAATGGAATGGAATAGAATAGAATAGAATAGAATAGAATAGAATAGCAAAAAGTAGAATAGAATAGAATAATGAATAGAATAGAATAGAACAGAATAAGGAAATAGTATAGAATAGAATAATGAATGGAATAGAATAGAATAGAATAGAATAGAATAATGAATAGAATAGAATAGAATAAAGAAATAGTATAGAATAGAATGAAGAAGAATAGAATAGAATAGCAAAAAGAATAGAATAGAATAGCAAATAGGATAGAATAGAGTGGAGTAGAGTAGAATAGAATAGAATGGAATGGAATAGAAGAGAATAGAGAATAGAGAATAGAGAATAGAATAGAAAATAGAATAGAAATAGAATAGGAGCTGGAAGGGGCCATGGAGCCAACATCTCCCAAAGCCTCTGCACCCCCAGCAGCCTTGCCAGCCCAGCCATATGTGTGTGTGTCGGGTGGGGGAGAAACAGAGCGAGGTGCCACTGGGCCCGACTGACTTGACCGGCCCTTCCCCTTGGTCACAGCTGGTGGCCGCAGGATCACCTGGCCTGTTTTTTGCCTCTTTCTGGAAAGATGTCCCTGTGTTCCTGGGAACAGATGGCCCAGCGGGACCAGCAGCTGACCAGCAGCAGAGCGTGTGACCGGGACGGAGTGTCCACTAAACACACAAAACACCCTCCGGGTCTCCGACGCCCCTAGCAACCTGATCTTTTGAGGCTTTGGATGTTGATCCTGACCGGATTGTGTCCGGCACTGTTTTTCTCCTTCACCTCTCCTTGCTCAAGGCTCCAAAAATCTTGCATAATGTTTTCTTTTTTCCCCTCTGCTTCTCTCGCTCAGGGATGTCCAGGTCATCCTCCACTTAACAACACAGTTCATTTAGTGACCGTTCTAAGTCACAACGGCATGGAAAAAATGTGTGTGTCCCACTTAACGACTGTTGCAGCATCCAAATTCGGACCCTCGGCCACAGGCTCAGGTTTACGACGGTTTGCGGTGTGCTGAGGGGGGGTCACGTGATCCCCTTTTGGCGGTCTTCCCACAAGCAAACTCAACGGGGGAAGCTGGATTCGCTTAACGACCGGGTGACGAACTTAACAATTGCTCCGATTCGCTTAATAAACGGGGCAGGGAAAGTCGTAAAATGGGGCAAAAACTCCCTTAACCAGCTTCTCATTTAGCACCATAAATTCAGCGCAAGTCGAGCACTCCTTGCGTTTCTTCTCCCTCCGCGTCTCACTCAGCGACGCGCAAGTAGCCCTCGACTTATGACGACAACCGAGCCCCAGATTTCTGCCGCTAACCGAAACGGTTTGGAAGCGCCCCGTTTTGCGGCCTTTCTCGTCACAGTTGTTAAACGAATCCCTGCAGTTGTTAAGTTAGCAACACGATTCTCACTCAGAATTTTGTTAGCTGGTCCAAATATAACAGAAAATAGAAAAGAAAAAAATAGGAAAACAAGGGAGGGAAATAATAATATAAACGAGCCGTTTTTGTCACAGCGAGCTTATCTAATCGGCCAAACCCAAAATCAAAGCTCCATCTTTTTTTCCCCCACCTCAAGCACAAAGTCCAGAACCGGTTTCCAAGTGTTGGCAATTTAACAATTGTTAAATAAATCTGATTTTCCCACTGACTTTGCTCATCGATAAAAGGTGATCACATGACACTGCGGCGGTCATAAATACGAGCCTGTCGCCCAGCATCCGAATTTGAATCACTTGACCATGGGGGGGTGTTGCAAGGGTCGTTAAGTATGAATAATGGTCCTTTTTTGAGTGCTGTTGTAACTTCAGACGGTCCCTAAACAAATGGCACTAGAAGAGAATAGATCTGGAAGGGACCTTGGAGGTCTTCTAGTCCAGCCACCCACTCAAGCAGGAGAACCTATACCATCTCAGACAGGGGACTGTCCAGTCTCTTCTTAAAAGCCTCCACTGATGGAGCGTCCACAATTTCTGGTGGCAAGCTGTTCCACTGGTTAATTGTCCTCCCTGTCGGGAAGTTTCTCCTTAATTCCAGGTTGCTTCTCTCTTTGTTCAATTTCCAACCGTTGTTTCTTCTCCTGCCCTCTGGTGCTTTGGAGAATAATGTGACCCCCTCTTCTCTGTGGCAGCCCCTCAAATACTGGAGTACGGCTATCATGTCTCCCTTGTTCCTTGTTTTCTTTAGACTAGCCAAACCCAAGTCCTGCAGCCGTTCTTCGTATGTTTTAGTCTCCAGGCCTTGGACCATCTTAGTTGCTCTTCTCTGCACTTTTTCCAAACTCTCAACATCTTTTTTGTAGTATGGTGACCAAAATTGGCTGCAGTATTCCAGATGTGGTCTCCCTAGGGCAGGGGTAGGCAACCTTGGCTCTTTTATGACTCGCAGACTTCAACTCCCAGAATTCCTGAGCCAGCCATGCTGAGGGGAAAGGGAGAGGGTTCCAAGCTGAGCCATGCTGGCTCAGGAATTCTGGGAGTTGAAGTCCACGAGTCATAAAAGAGCCAAGGTTGCCTACCCCTGCCCTAGGGTTTTATAAAGCGGTACTGCTATGTTTCCCTGAAAATAAGACCGGGTCTTATTTTATTTTTATTTATTATTTTTTTTTGCCTCCAAAAGAAGCACCAGGTCTTATTTTCGGGGTAGGCCTTGCCTCACCTCCGGCACCAACAGCCCCACCCAGCTGGTCCACTTCTTCTGGGGCCGAAGTTCTGCAGCTGCATTCGGGCCTGCATTTTGCAGTCAGGCCTTTCCGGAAGGCCTAAGCAGCCGAGAATCGAGCTATGGATTCAATCCATAGCTCGTTGTTCGGCTGCTGAGTCTTGCAGAACCGAGCTACGGATTGAACCCATAGCTCGGTTCTTGGCTACAAAGGCCTTCCGGAAAAGCCTGTGAGTGAGAAATTCAGGCCTGGCTGCAGAAAAGGCCTCAGAAGAAGAAGTGGGCCGGTGAGGAGAGGCCTGGCTGCCAGGTAAGCGGGTGCTGGGCGCATGGGGCAGCTCCACATACCCCCGGCCTAGCTTGATTTTTAGGGGTGTGCCCCACCCCAAAACTAGGGCTTATTTTTGGGATAGGGCTTATATTAGGCCCACTCCCCAAAATCAAGCTAGGGCTTAATGTTGGTATAGGCCAGGGGTCTTCAAACATGGCCCTTTGATGACTTGTGGACTTCAACTCCCAGAATTCCTGGCTGAGGAATTCTGGGAGTTGAAGTCCACAAGTCACAAAAGGGCCCAGTTTGAAGACCCCTGTCTTAAAGCATCCTGGCTGAGGAATTCTGGGAGTTGAAGTCCACAAGTCATCAAAGGGCCACGTTTGAAGACCCCTGTCTTAAAGCATCCTGGCTGAGGAATTCTGGGAGTTGAAGTCCACAAGTCACAAAAGGGCCCAGTTTGAAGATCCCTGGTGTAGGCCTTACTTTGGGGGAAACACGGCAATACTTCGCATGATCTTGATTCTGTGCCTCTGTTTCTGCAACCCGGGATTGTATTAGCTTTTTTGGCTGCCGCTGCTGCACACAGCTGGCTCACCTTGAAGTGATCATCCAGTCGGACTCCAAGGTTACTATTTTTGAGCCAGGTCTCGTCCAATCTGTACTAAATAAAATAAAATTAAAAAAAACCTCCCTTCATTTTCTCTCTCTCTCTCTCACTCCGCAGCAAGCAACGCCACAACAAGCTGTGGCGCTCACACTCCGAGAGCGACATCTCAGACCACCACGAGCCCATCGGCAATTCGGGGATGGAGGTCAGCAAAAAAGAAATTACCACCTCGGCCGACCAGATCTCCGAGAACAGGTCTTCCAGCAGCCTCGTGGCGGTGCCTGTGGGGATCAGTGCCAGCCCGCACGGACCCTTGCTGTGCCATTTGGGCTCCGGCCCTTTGGCGAATCTTCCGGGCAAGGAGAGGGTGATCCAGCTGGAAATTGCGCCCCGAGACATCGACGCCGAGCAGATAGAGGACCAGCTGAATTTGAACAACCTCAATGGGTGCCCTACCGGATGCTGTCCGGGCGACGCCGAGTCGCCCCTAGACAACTGCAATCCCTCCGAGGCCTTACTGGAGCAAGGGGGTGCCTTGACATCGGCCGGTGGGTTTCCGGACTTGGCGGTGGATGAGTTAGAGAACGACGCCCTCAAGCCGGGAGACGGGAACGTCCACCTGGTGCCCATGGAGGAGTTGGAGTCCTGCTTGCGAGACACGCCCAGCCCGCCCGGCAACCTTTCTCAGCCGGACGAGGAGGAGGAAGAGGAGGAGGAGGAGGAAGAAGAAGAAGAGGAGGAGGAGGAGGAGGAGGAGGATGCCACAGCCGGAGACTTTGGCACGGATCGGATTGACTTCTTCAGCGCCTTGGAGAAGTTTGTGGAGCTGTCGCAGGAGAAGAGGCCGCGGGCCTCGTCCAGAGCGGAAGATCTGGGCAACGGGCGAAACGGGAATCCCCGGGTCTCTGGCTTGGAGCTGCTGCCTTGCGATCCTGCCGAGCAGGCCCGGCGAAGCGCCTCGGCGGGCAGCTCCCCGCAGGTCTCGGAGGCGTCTTCTCTGGAGGAGGAGCAGCTGAAGGTATCCCAGGCAGAGGGGAGGACGTCTGGGTGATCCCCATCACTCCTAGGACTTTCTAAAGCAGGGCTCTCCAAACCTGGCCTCTTTTAAGACTCGTGGACTTCCGCTCCCAGAAGTCCCCAGCCAGCCATGATGATGATGGCTAGGGAATCCTGGGAGTGAAAGTCCACCCATCTTAAAGCATGTTGGCTGGAGAATTCTGGGCGCTGAAGTCCACAAGTCCTAAAGTTGACTGGGGAATTCTGGGAGTTGTAGTCCACAAGTCTTAAAGCTGGCTAGGGAATTCTGGGAGTTGTAGTCCACAAGTCTTAAAGCTGGCTGGGGAATTCTGGGAGTCCACAAGTCCTAAAGTTGCCAAGTTTGGGGACCCCTCTTTTAAAGTGGGATATCCTCCCCTGGAGGTGAGGTGGACCCTCCTTCTCCTGCCCTTCCAGAAAGGTATAAAACCAGGGCTCTTCCACGTTGCAAGGGGAGCCCAGCAGAGCAGGCAGTGTTTACCAGTGTTTAATCATCCTTGCCTCGTTTTAAAACTTTAACCTTTATGTTTTATATTTATGTATGTTTTGATATTTTATTGTTTTTGTTGTACACCAACCACCCAGAGTCCCTATCATAGGAAAACGGGTGGTTCAAAAATTAGATAAATAGATAGGTGGGTGGGTGAGTAGATGGACTGATGGATGGAGAGAGAGAGAGAGAGAGAGAGAGAGGGAGGGAGGGAGGGAGGGAGGGAGGGAGGGATAGATAGATAGATAGATAGATAGATAGATAGATAGATAGATAGATAGATAGATAGATAGATAGATAGATAGATAGATGACAGATGATATATATGATAGAGACAGACGACAGAGAGGGGGGGGAAGATGGATTGATGGAGACAGATATTGATAGAGGATGGATGGATGGATATAGAGATAGATAGATAGATAGATAGATAGATAGATAGATAGATAGATAGATAGATAGATAGATAGATAGATATGATAGAGAGAAACAGACATAGATAGAGAGAGAGAGAGAGACTAATAGATGATAGATAGATAGATAGATAGATAGATAGATAGATAGATAGATAGATAGATAGATAGATAGATATGATAGAGAGAAACAGATATAGATAGATAGAGAGAGAGAGAGAGAGAGACTAATAGATGATAGATAGATAGATAGATAGATAGATAGATAGATAGATAGATAGATAGATAGATAGATAGATAGATAGATAGATAGATGACAGATGATATATATGATAGAGAGAGACAGAGAGGGGGGGAATGGATGGATTGATGGAGACAGATATGATTGATAGAGAGAGGGGGGATGGATGGATGGATGGATGGACGGACGGACGGACGGACGGACGGACGGACGGACCGACCGACAGACAGACAGACAGACAGACAGATGAAAGGATGGATGGATGGATGGATGGATGGAGAAAGGATGGAGAGAGAGAGAGAGAATGGGAATTAACCCTGACTGAAGTACCACCCCTTCCCCTTTTATGCCAGGGGGCACCAGCACCAGCTTCCCCTCTTCCTCCTGCTGCTTGGCATCTTCCCAAATCGCAACGGGCCCCCAGAATAACAGCTCGGTGGGTGCCTTTCCCGACCACCATCACCACCCCCAGGATTTGGGGAGGAGGGGGTGGAGGGGTCATGGTGGCACCCAAGCTCTCTTTTCCAGGGAGGGCCAGGCAGCTGCTCTAGTTCCCTTGGCTGCTGGCGCCATCTGCTGGTCAAGGAGTAGCCCCAGAGCCAAACGGCAGACTTGCTCCATCCGTGTGTGTGTGTGTGTGTGTGTGTGTGTGTGTGTGTGTGTGTGTGTGTGTGTGTGAGCCCCCTCCCTCCCTCCTTGCCAGTTGAAGACCTCCGCCACATTTGCAACCCAGGAATGAAGAGAATCTTGGTCATAATGATTGTACCTTGCCATTGTTGATCGGATTACAGGTTGTCCTCGACTTACGACTGCTCACTTAGCGACGGTTTAAAGTTGTGATGATCCAGATTTGACGTTAATCTCCCTTCCCCCCCCCCCCCCCGTGGTCCCATGACTGCAATTCAGGTGCTCAACATTTACAGGGTAACGCAGCGATGGGGCTACATTTTACTATGGTTTGCCCCAAACTGGCACTTACTTCTAGTTCTGGACAAAACTGCAGTGTCTGCTTAATGACTACAGATTCACTTAACAACCGAAGGGATTCGCTTAACAGCCGTCGCAAAAAAAAAGAAAAGGTCGGCCCCATCCTGACTTTGCACGCTGATCGTAGGTAGAAAGTCCACTGTAGCTTTGAAAAGTCGAAATTCAGAATTACAGACACTCCTCCAGTTACGACCACAGTCGGGCCCCAAATTTCTACCAAGTGAGACATTGTGAGTTTGGCCCCATTGTATCACCTTTTCTTGCCACCGTTGCTAGGCAGTTGGGAAGTTAGTCCCATTAAGTCATTAAGTGAAATCTGCCTTTCCCCTGTTGGCTTTGCTTGTCGGAAGGTCGCAAAAGGAGAGCAAACTGACCCCGGGACATGGCGACGGTCGTAAATGTGAACCAGTTTCCAAGCATCTGAATTTTGATCATGTTTCCATGGGGATGGTGCAACGGTCGTAAGTGTGAAAAACGGTCGTAAGTGTGAGAAACAGTCGTGTGTGAAAAACGGTCATAAGTCACTTTTTTCAGTGCCGTTGTAACTTTGGTCGCTAAATGAACCATTGTAAGTCGAGAACAGCCTGTATGTAATGTGGCCTGATTTGATGTTGAAGCCTTCTTTGGATTGTCACCAAATTAAGATTCTTTTTTCTGCTTTCTTTCTTCCTTTTTTTTCAGCTCTCGGAACCTGAGCCTCCCGTGGGCCTGACCCGGTCCCATTCCCCTGTCATCTCGGTCAAAGGGATCGTCACTGAGATCGAGTCAATCCATCAGGGAGGGTCACAGGGACCAGCCAAGGCAGAGACCACCAACAATCCCCTCCCAACGCCCAAGAGGACCCCCCTCCATGAGACGCCAGCCGAGGACAGCAAGCACGGGAAGGCCGAGGAGGCAGGGGACACGGCCGGACCTGTCCCGAAAGAAGCTGCTCGGGAGCCTTTGAAACCGGATCCAGACGGGTCTTCGTTGCCCCCAATGCTCGCCTCTAAGCCAGACATGGAAGGAAGGGGCTTGGCTGAAGACCCCGCAGATGCCCGAGTCCTCCCCGGGCCCAAATGGTGCCCTGGTTCCGTCCGACGGGCCACTCTAGAGTTCGAAGAGCGTCTACGGCAGGAGCAGCAAGATTTGCAGCACGCTCCCCCCATCGCCCTGTTCCCCGTCCGGAAGAATTCCAGGAACGAGTCCCCCGCCTCCGATCCGAGCGCCAAGGGCAAGAACGAGGATCCGCCACATGAGCCGGCCCAGCTCCCGAAGAGTAACGAGGTCTTGAGGACAGGCAGCAGCTGCGAGACGGCGACCGTCTCCGAACCGCCGTCGGAAGTGTCTCCTCCACCGGAAGTCCCTGCGGAGATATCGGGCGTAGCTCACGAGCACCGGATGGTGCTTTGGATGGAGGGTGACGAGGGTCCTCCTCTGCTCAGCCCCCTCCCCAAGAGAATCGAGATCATCGAATACACACCTGCTTTGCCTGGCACAGAGGGGGCCGAGAAGGGGGGCACCGCTCGGACCCCAGAGAAAACCCTGGATGAAAACTGCAACGCCACTTTCAGCTCAGAGACACCTAGATGCAGCCCGGATTCGTCCGGGACTCCAGAACAGGAGAGCGGCCCCTTCAACAAAGCCCCCTTCTCTTGGGGGAACCCGAAGGAGACGGACAAGGAGGTGGGGGAAATGGCACCGTCCAACTTGGCAGCCCCCTGCTCTCCTGCCAACCGAGCGAGGTGCTCCCCTCCACCTTCTTCATGCGGCCAGCCCCATCTCGGCCTGGAGGGGGTCACTCAGGACAGCACAAGCACCGAACCTGAGCCGGCTCCCTCAGGGGGCTATGCTGGAAATGGCCACTTCTCCCTGGAGGAGAGGGGAAGGGGTTTCTTGCCCTGGACACGCTGGATCCCCGATCCGAGAAAAATCCCTCCGGACGTCCGCGCAGCCCCACCTCTCTGCTGCTCTCTCCCTCGCCGTTCTAGCTGCGACGCTTGCGCCAAAGACGACGGCCAGGGGACAGGCCTGGTCAAGCAGCTGGCGAAAGAACTGGAATGCCGCCTGCGGCAAGCCGGGCTGACCGCGCCGTCCCAAATGAAGCGCTCGGCCTCTTTGGCCAAACTGGACTGTCTGGGCTCGCTGAAGGACGACTTGCCCCGTGGCTGCTGCCTGTCCACCGGCGCCAGACCGGTCTCGCCAGAATCGTTCCGGGTCCCCATGCCGGATCCGGTCATCTCCTCCCTGGCCCTCCTGTCTCCCGAGCCCACGAGGCATTTGGTGGAACCGGTCAAGCTGTGGGAAAGCCTGGCCCTGAGTCGGCCGGTGGAAAGACCCCTGGCTCAATTCGCCCAAGACTTCCCCCCGGCCTGCGGGGCCCCCGAAGGAACGTGGACTTGGGGCCACAGCCCGGCCCACCCAACCGGGCTCGCTCGAATCCCCCCCACCAGAACTCGATTGCCCAGGAAATTAAAAAAGTCCGAGCGGAAACGAACCACCAACCCCGTCTACAATACGATGTGATCTCTGCCTCGGTTTCCCCTCCCTCCTCTTCCCCCCTCCCCTTTCCTCCTCCCCTCCTCCCAACTTTTCACAATCCCTCGGTTGTGTGTGTTCTTCAAATTGGCGCAGATGTAATATATAACGAAACATGCACTTTATTAGTTAGGTTGGTTTTTTTATATATATATATATATTATATGTTCTTTTATTTGTACGGTTCCTCCTTTTTTTTTGTTTTTTTTTTGCATGTACATTTCCGAGGCGGCTAAAATTCAAGGTTTAAGAAAAAAAAAAAATGACTCCCCATCCGTGCGAGGGACTGCAGGAGCGTCCCGTGCTGTTTTGTCGTGTTGTGTTTTATTTCGTTTTGTTTTTCATTGGATGTTTTGGTTTTTTTTCCTACCTATGAAAAGATTTTTTACCTCTTAATTTTTTTTCCCCAGCTTCGTCTTAAAAGAACACCCTTTCTTTTGCAAAAACGAAGGGGGGGGGGAAAAAGAGGCCGTAGTTTTTATTTTCCCACCATTACGGTCCTGCCGTTGCCAGAGAGTAGGGTTTGGGGGGGTGCAAAGCCCCCCGCTCTGCTAATTAGGGGTGGGGGGCTGGCAGGAACCCTTTAAGTCCCACCTCGTCCTCCTCGGGGTTTGAACCCCTGGATCCAAACAGTTTATTTTCCTCTCTGCTCATCTCCGAAGACGTCCAGGAGAAGCCACAATATTGTAGCGCACGCACATCAGGACAACGTCGCGCCCGCAATGCCACTGATTTCCACCATGCCACCTCCTGTGGACCCTCCCCCCCCAAAGGGCCATCCTGATGCATTTGAGTAGGGGGTGTCCTACGGAGAGGGCCGCTGTCTCTGATCTTCTCCCTCCTCCCCCAGAAAGCCCCCCCCCAGCCTCGGTGCTCCCCCTTCCCTTAAAAACATCTGCCCACCTCTGCAGCTGGCAGGGAAGCCTCTTTCCCCAAGTGTGCCCGCCTACCCACCCACCCGTGGCCTCTACAACACAGCGGGCAACCGGTAGCTTTGCCCGCCGCGTTAAGGGCAGGGAACGCATCGCGCGCCCGTGCGCGGGCTTGCAAGCGCGCCCCTCTTAACTCCCCTTGCTGAAAACAGCCCCTTTTTAGCTGCAAAAAAAGAGGAGATTTAAAATTTTGTGGGTTTGTTTTTTTCAATATATATATATACGTATATATAATTTATTTTCCGGAACGGGTGTTCTTTTAAGGCAGGCGTTGGGGGAAAAAAAGGGTCCGATTCTCCGGTTACTTGAATAAAAACAGTGGGCCTTCTCCAAACTTACCGGCTATCTCTGTTTCCTTTTCTCTCCACTGTGCAAAGCTCTGGGGGTGGGGTGGGGGGCTCGTGGGGAGGGGGTGTCTCCTTGCCTTTCCCTTCCTCCCCCCTCCATCAAGCACTTCGATCAGACTCCAGAAATGAATTAAGAGTAGGGGGCCACCCCGCGTGGTCCTGTTCCTCTTCTCCCAGCTTCGTGTCACCAAAAAAGGAGGGGGGGAAAAATTTGTGCGTGTTTTGCGTCTTTGTGTCCCTGTACATAATAGGACTTCTTATAAACGAAGGGGTGGGGGGGGATCTTTGTCCTGCCCCCCCCTACTTCAAGAGGCTGACATCTCTTCTGTAAACTGGAAAACTCATTTTTTTTCTTCCCCCCCTCCCCATTTGCACTCCTCTTCGGAATTAGGCCGAACGGTTTGATGGTTACCCACTGCTTTCTTTGTTTGTTTGTTATTATAATAAAAAAAACCACAAATATTTGAAAAGTAGGGGAGGGGGGTTATTTTGCCAGCTGGTGCCAAAACGCATGCGAGTTGTGTGTGTTGCTGTTTTGTTTTGTTTTTGTTTTTAATTTCCTTTTTTTGCCTTCGGACCGACTTGTCGCATTCACCTGTCTCGTACGTCGGTTCTTCTCCGAAGAGCCTGTCCTTCGTGGACGGGTGTGCGTGGTGTGTTGGTCCTTCCCTTCTCTTTTCCCTCTTTTTCTGGAAATCAGGGTTTTCCACACCACGGCTGTCGTGTAACACTTTCCGGTGGCGCGGAATGTATTGTTAATGCACTGAAATATTCCTTCCTCTTCACCGCCACCCGAACAAGAACCGTGTCTGGATTATTATTATTATTATTATTTTAAAACAAACTTGGGCAGGCCAGGAGTGTTGTCAGCTCTGTTTTTCCCATTTATTTTTGTTTTTAAATCATTTATTTCTTAGAAGGCTAAGAAACTCCTGCCAGAAAAATCCGTCACGGTCTTTTTGATTCTCTTCCTGTGGACTCCGTAGATCTCCAGACCGGTTCGGGACCAAAAACTGGAGGTCCGCAAAGAGATTAGAGGAGCATCCGGGGGATTGCACCCCAAAACTCTCTGGGAAATGGGGTGCTCAGCTCCTCTCCTCTTGGGACTTATGATAGGTTTAAGCAGGGCACTTGAAATGCACCATCGACTTCCCAGCTCAAGAGGGTGCCCATCGGTGGGAGGGTTTGGGGGGCAGTCCGGTCCCCCTTTCTCATAAAGGTCTCCGAGTCTTAACTTGAATGTTGTGTGCAGATCGTTGTAGCTCACTTTGGCCAGGTGGGCTTTTGGGGGTTGGTGTAGAGTTAATTTTGGAGGAAGTACCCCTTTTTTCCCCCTCCCAAGCCCAGCTAGATGCCTACACCCCTTAATTGTGATTAAGGGGCTTCTCTGTGGCTGGAATGGGACAACTCGCCGTGACCGTTTTAACGGGACAATTTGCTCTCGCCAACTCACAATTCCACGCGGGATAACTCAGGGCGATAAATGTTATCCGCCACCGTTTCTTGGACATTACATCGAGAAAAATAGAAATAAAAACAATGTCCGAGAAACGGTGGCGGGTAACATTTTATCGCGTTGAGTTATCCCGCACAGAATGGTCCCGTAGCAAGTTGACCACAACGAGTTGTCCTAGAGACCCTTCTGTGGCCACCACCAGCCCAGCTGACTACCAAGATTGGAGGGCTTTAAATGAGGCCCCCCACCACATCACGATCCATCATCCTTGTTGCTCTTGAGTGGGTCAAAAAATCCAGCATTGCCCCCTCCTCGGAGCAGAGATATAATTCAGGATAATTCTTCTCCGATCCAGAAATTCCTCTCCGATCGGTGGTTGTGCTGGGGACTTTTCCGGGCTTGCTTAAGAACTAAAAAATTGGTTTTTTTTTCTGATTTTTTTCCTCAAAGAAGGTAGGCATTAATTGGGACCTTGGGAGATGGATCCAGCCAGCTCCCAGTTTTTTCTCTCCTCCCCCCCCATGCCAAAAGAGGGAGCCCCTTCCCGTGTCGGAATCTCTCCCTATCAAAAAAAATTTTGGTTTTTATTTTTATATTCTCAGCGGCCTCTTTCTTCCCTGCCGGCGGCGAATTTAAAAATTGCACCATCCGGGGGTGTATTTTACCCAAGAATGAGAAATGGTGGGTCTGTATTTGGGGGGGGGGGCGGAGGCAGGAGGGCAGGTCCCCCCCAAACAATTCACCTCCATTTCTTAAAAGCCATCGGGGTCTCTTCTGGAAGCAAAACGTGTAGCTTGCAGCTCATTGGAGACCGGAGGGGGGGTCTCTCTTTTGGGAAGGGAAGCGTCAGCCTTCCTCTCTGTTCATCCAGTTGCCCCCCGCCCCAGATTCGGCTAGTCCCAGGCACCCAATATCTGCAGCCTTGGGGAGGGGGCTCCCCTTTTCTCACAATCCAAACCAAGAGGGCTGGAAAAGCTTTGCAAGATCAATTTCAGCTTAATTTATGTCGATGGATGAAAACTCAACACTGATCGGAAGCGTTGCTGTTTTGTTTTTATTAAGGGGGGCATTTTTTTCCCTTCTGGACTTCTATCCTGGTTCCTCTCTCTCTCTCTGCATTCAGGAATCAAAGGTATCCAGATTTTTTTTTTGGGAGGGGGGGTCTCCTCCAGCAGTCCCCATTTCCTTCCCTACCCCCACCCCCCCAAAAAAGCCCCTTCATTTTCACTGTACCGTCAATCTTGTAGAGTCTTGTAGGGGCGCATGGATGCTTACGGGACCCCCGGCAGGCGAGCAGTGAGGGTGCATCTCTGCTGAAAGCCCGAATGGCGATAACTTGACGAGCACAGCGGTGTTTTTTCAACCTTGGTCCCAGAATTCCCAGAATCCCCCCAGCCAGCCGTTCTGGCTGGGGGAATTCTGGGAGTTGGAAGTCCACGCCTCGAAAAGGTTGAGAAACACTTGAGTGTTGTGCGGCGTTGCCAGCTGTGTCACCACAGCCCCGTTGTGCGTCTCCCCCCCATAACAGCTGAGCATCCTCAGCCTTTCAACACCCCCCAAGGGGTGGGGGGCTTTGGCGTTCCCTCCCCCCCAAATGGGGTCAGTGGCCTAGCGATGAATTTTGTCTGAAATTGCAACCCTGGGCCCATCTTGCCCTCCATCCTCACAGCCACTCCAGCCCCTGTCCAGACCAAAAAGACCCCCCACCACCGCTATTCTTTCCCCCCCCCCC
>NW_015391733.1:5063-8848 GCF_001527695.2 Protobothrops mucrosquamatus | reverse complement strand
GGGGCTGACTCGATGTTCTTGTTACTGAATAAATTTTTATTTTGAGAACCAGACGACTCTTGTGGTTAGTGGAGCGGGGATCGGGGCCGAGGAGGCCTTCCCGAACCCAAAACCTTCCCCACTTGGATTTTGCAGGGGGTCCTCAACTTACGACCGTTCGCTTAGTGACCGTTTGAAATCACACACACAAAAAGGTGACAGGACCATTTTTCATACTGAACGACCGTTGCAGCACTCCTCCCCTCCCGGTTTACTACCTGTGATCAAAATTCGGACCCCCGGACACCGACTCGCATTTACGACGGTCGCCGCGACCCGGGCTCGTGCGGATTTCCCCCCCCCCTTTGTGATCTTCTGACCAGCAAAGTTGACGGGGAAGCCGGACTCACTTAAAAACCCTGTGACTCACTTAATAACGGTGGCGATTCCCTTTGCAATGGTGGCAAAAAAAGGTCATAAAGTGGGACAAAGTGGACTTTTAACAATTATCTTGCTTGGACTCCATTGTGGTCGTAAGTTGAGGACTTACCTATAGGTTGGAGTCAATTATGGACTCGATTGTCGTCGTAAGTCGAGGACTTACCTGTATTTTATTTCTCGTGCATAACGAATGTGAGATTTTAAGGCCCAGATTTTAAGGGTGAGTTGTAGGAATTCCTCTGCTCGTTGGACTTTGGGGGGGCAAATCTCCTCTCTAGGGGGGTCCTGCCCCCCCATCCTAAGCTGTAAGCTGGGTCCAGTTGTGCCCTTCACAGGGGCTGTGGTTGTGTGTCACCCGAAACACCCAGTTTTGTGGCATTATTTGCCCGGAAAAAATCAGGCAGTCCGGAAAAGTTCATTTGCCTTCAGATGGGAGGACTTCAATTCCCAGAATGCTACCCTGGATTGGGAATTCTGGAGGGTGAAGTCCACTCAGGTCGTAAATACAGGTAGTCCTCGATTTACAATCGGTCATTTAGTGACCGTTCACTGGAAAAAGGGGCTTATGACCTTTTTTTAACACCACCATTGATTGCAGCATCCCCAGGGTCAGCTGATCAAAATTCGAACGCTTGGCAACTGGCTCGTATTTATGACGGTCGCAGCGTCCTGGGGGGGGGGTCATGTGATCCCCTTTTGCGACCTGACCCGCAAAATCAATGGGGGAAGCCAGATTCACTTAACAACCATGCTATTAACAAATGCACACTTCACAACTGCGGCAAGAAAATTCGCAAAAACGGAGCTAAAATTCGTCGAACAAATGTTTCACTTAGCAACGTAATTTGGGGGCTCAATTGCGGTCGTAACTCAAGGACTACCTGTACAGGCTGTCCTTGGCTTAACAACCACGGTTGGGACTACAACTTCCATCGCTGAGCAGTCTTTAAGCGAGTCGTGCCTGATAATAATAATAATAATAATAATAATAATAATAATAATAAAGTTGGAAGGGACCTTGGAGGTCATCAAGTCCAACCCCCTGCTCAGGCAGGAAACCCTATACTGTTTCAGACAAATTTCACGACCTTTTTTTTTGCCACAGCTGTTAAGCAAATCACTTTGGTTGTTAAATGAATCACGCAGTCATTAAGTGAATGCAGCTTCCCCCATTGACTTTGCATGTGACAAGTCAGCTGAGAAGGGGGGGTAAATGGCCATCACATGACTCTGGGGACGTGCAGGTGGCCAAGCACCCAAATTTTGACCACAATGACCATGGGGTCACGGCCGTCATAAGTGTGAGGACCGATCATCAGGGTTTTTTTTCCGTGCTGTCCTAACTTCAAATAGTGTCGGTAACGACTTTAGTCCTTAAATAAAGGTTCATAAATCAAGGAGCATCTGTATTTTTAATCCTAAATTATTCTGATTTTTAACGTTTCGTTTTACCGATGAAATGGCACAGCCCTCTACAACAGACGGGCAAACAGAAAATGTCAATTAGAAATAAGTCAATAAATTTATGCTAGTTTGCAAAGAGGGGGAGAAAGATGGAAGATAGTTTGTTTCTGATTAGCTTGCACAACCAACCCTTCACAAAACGTAGTCAGGGAAAATTCTTCATTGACCCCCGATATTTTTGCACCAGTTTGCCGCATCAAACCGGACTTAACTGGAAACCGAAGAGAGTTTAATAATATATAAATACACATTGCAAACGACTGGGGAGGCCTCTTTGCCTCAAACTCTGGTCGCACAACAGCAAGCAAGCTACGGTTTATTTGATCCTGGCTTCCTGGATAAACACAAGTGGTTTAATGCCATTCCATGTGTTGAGCCTGGTCCACAGGCCAACAAACCACAATAGCTGGCTCCTCACCTACAAAGCCAGAAGCAAGCCAACCCCATCTAGGCTTGGGGGGTGGGAGGTTGTGTGAAGTCGACCCACATTTATCCATATTGAGCCCGGAGGGGCTGGTGGTGGATTGTACCTCCTTTACACATCAGAAACACTCATTTGTGAAAGGGGTGGCTGCATATATGTAGTCCCCGACTTAACGACAGTCCCTTTAGTGACCATCCGAAATTATAAAGGCATTGAAAAAAGGGACTTGCGTTCGTTTTTTCACACTTAACGACTGTTGCACGATGGCACGCGGTCAACATTCAGCTGCTTGGTAACTGACTCGTATTTATGACGGATACCATGTCCCGGGGGGTCACCTTTTGTGACCTTCCGACAAGCAAAGTCAACAGGGGAACTCGGGTTCACTTAACAACGGTGTGAGGAACTGAACCAGTGCAAGGATTCTCTTAAACAACTGGGGGCGAAGCAAAGTTGCAAAAATCCAGCAGCAAAACTGACCTAACAGATGTGTTGCTTAACGACAGGGCTCGACAGTGGTTGTAAATAGAGGACTATCTGTAATTCAACCAATAAATAAATAAATTTCTATGGCAAAAACTTGGGCATGTCTCGTTTAACGAAGAGAAGGACGAGGGGGGACATGATAGCAGTGTTCCAGTATCTCAGGGGCTGCCCCAAAGAAGAAGAGGGAGTCAAGCTCTTCTCCAAAGCACCTGAAGGCAGGACAAGAAGCAACAGATGGAAACTAACCAAGGAGAGAAGCAACCTGGAACTAAGGAGAAATTTCCTAATAGTGAGGACAATTAACCAGTGGAACAACCTGCCTCCAGAAGCGGTGAATGCTCCAACACTGGAAGTTTTTAAGAAGAGACTGGACAGCCATTTGTCTGAAATGGTATAGGAGGGTTTAGTGCCCGAGCAGGGGGTTGGACTAGATGACCTCCAAGGTCCCTTCCAACTCTTTTATTCTGTTAATCAGTGGAACTCCTTGCCTCCAGAAGCTGTGAATGCTCCAACACTGGACGTCTTTAAGAAGAGACTGGACAGCCTTTTGTCCGAAATGGTATAGGGTTTCCTGCCTGAGCAGGGGGTTGGACTAGATGACCTCCAAGGTTCCTTCCAACTCTATTATGATGATGATGATGATGATGATGATGATGATGATGATGATGATGATGGTTCCGTCTAGATGATGGTTCCGTCTAGAGCAGGGGGTTGGACTAGATGACCTCCAAGGTTTTTTCCAACTCTATTATGATGATGATGATGATGATGATGATGATGATGATGATGGTTCCGCCTAGATGGTTCCGTCCCAGGCGACTGATGGACCCAGAGAGGTTCCTGACGGAGCTTGGGCCTTATCCGGAGGATCTGGTCCACGACTCGGCGGAAAATCAGGCGGCGGCTTGGGAGACAACTGCCGCCGCTGCATTGGACCGAGTCGTGCCTTTGCGGCCTCTGACCCGGCGTAGATCTCGACTGGCTCCCTGGT
>NW_015391733.1:0-1225 GCF_001527695.2 Protobothrops mucrosquamatus | reverse complement strand
GAAGGAAGGAAGAAAAGAGGAAGGAAGGAAGGAAGGAGAGGGAGGGGAAGGAAGGAAGACTTCCTTTTTTCAAAAACTTCACCCTAACTAACCCTTTATTGTCACTTTTTCTTTCTCCACACTGGCGCCCATTAAGAATGAAATTCGGGTTTTGGCACAATCGTCATAAAACGGGGGTCATAAAATGCCATAAAATGCAACCCCATTGCCAAGGGTCCAAAGGGCACCACGGGGCCACACCAAGGGCCCCCAACCATTAGGAATTTGAGTCCGGGTCCGTCAGACCCCTGAACCATCCCTAAGCCTAACCCGCCGTAAGTCAAGGACCTCCTCCACGGAGGAAACCCGCAACGGCTTCCTGGACCACGTCCTACTTCAGAGATGAAGGAGAGCCCCCCCCCCACTCCAAAGAATTCACCACTGCCAGAAACCTATCCCGCAACTCTGAACATGTGCAGAGTGCAGCCATCGTAGCCACCAAGCAAACAGAGGGAGACCCTTTCTCCTCCTCCTCTGCTAGAGTCATAGAATAACAGGAATTGGAAGGGACCTTGGAGGTCATCTAGTCCAACCCCCTCCTCCATCAGGATATCCTATGCCAGAGCTGTCCAATCTTCGGAACTTTAACACTTGTGGACTTCAACTCCCAGAATTCCCTAGCCAGCCATGCTGGTTGAGGAATTCTGGGAGTTGAAGTCCACAAGTCTTTTAAGTTCCCATGGTTGGGCACCCTTACCATCTCAGGCAGTTCCAGTCTCTTCTTGAAAACCTCCAGGCATGGAGCAGCACCCACAACCTCTGGTGGCAAGCAGTTCCACTGGCTAATTGTCCTCTCTGCCAGGAAGTTTCTCCTTAATTCCAGGTTGCATCTCCCTCTGACTTCAACTCCCAGAATTCCCCAGCCAGCATGCTTTAGGAGAGGTGGACTTTGAATCATAGAGTTGGAAGGGACCTTGGAGGTCTTCTAGACCAACCCCTTGCCCAAGCAAGAGACCCCTAGACCACTTCAGACAAATGGTTGTCTAATCTCTTTCTGAAAACATCCAGTGATGGAGCACCCACAACTTCTGGTGGCAGGTTGTTCCACTGATTGATTGTTCTCACTGTCAGGAAATTCCTCCATATTTCCAATTTGGGTCTCCCTCTTCCACCATTGCTTGCTCCTTCCTTCCTTCCTTCCTTCCTTCCTTCCTTCCTTCCTTCCTTCCTTCCTTCCTTCCTTCCT
>NW_015391732.1:28046-30760 GCF_001527695.2 Protobothrops mucrosquamatus | reverse complement strand
CTGAGCCAGCATGGGGGAACTATGGCCCCCTCATGACTCGTGGACTTCAACTCCCAGAATTCCTGAGCCAGCATGGGGGAACTATGGCCCCCTCATGACTCGTGGACTTCAACTCCCAGAATTCCTGAGCCAGCATGGCTCAGCTTGGAAACCTCTCCCTTTCCCCTCAGCACGGCTGGCTCAGGAATTCTGGGAGTTGAAGTCCACAAGTCATAAAAGAGCCAAAGTTGCCTACCCCTGGTCTACAATATTGCAGGGACATTAAATGAAGTTTTTCACATTAAAGATGATTTGCGTGAATTTTAGCTATAGGGTACATACTGTATAAAACGAGTATTTTTTTATATGTTTTGATGACTTTTTTTTTTAAAACAAACCCTCTTTTTCACATCAAGAGACCCAGAATTTGCTTTTTCTCTCCCTTGTGTTTCACGCTGACTTTATTTTAACCTTTCCTTCTACGAAAGAGAATATTGACCCTCTTAATAACAAGCGCTTGGCTTTCTTTCTTCCGTTCAGCTGCATGAGTCTGAACAGCCAACGAAACATTAGACGACGTGTAGAGAAGGAGTAATGGATAACGTACTCCAGCCAAAGAAAATGGAAAATGTTTCGTATCTTAGAGCTTTTTTGCTATTGTGGGAAGCTGTGCTGGGGAAAGTCAAAGGAGAATCCCAGAACCAGTAAACAAATAAATACTACAGCAGAGGTCCCCAACCTTTTGGGCACCAGGGACCAGTTCCGTGGAGAAAGGTTTTTCCACGGACCGGAGGCTGTGTGGTTTTGTGTGCTGCCTGCATCCCACAGATGGGGCTTTGCTTGTTTGTGTGGACCAGTTGCTGGCATACCGTGGCCCGGTAACCAGGGGTTGGGGACCCCTGTACTTCAGGATAACCGTTGAGCGAGGAGTTTAAAATCAGCAGGGAGAAAACTGGCTATTTTGATCCAGATGGGCTCTTAGGAAAAAAATAGTTCGCAGAAGCATCCATGTTCACACTCGTCTGTCTAAGGCAGGGGTCTTCAAACTTGGCCCTTTTATGACTTGTGGACTTCAACTCCCAGAATTCCTCAGCCAGGCACTTCCTCAGCCAGCCACATGTGCCTGGCTGAGGAATTCTGGGAGTTGAAGTTCACCAGTCACAAAAGGGCCAAGCTGGAAGCCCCCCTGCTATAGAATATATAAAGTGGGTATGAGCATTTTGAGGAAATCTTGAAGGAACATTCTGGAAAAAAAGAGTAGATAGAGGCCTAGTTCAGATTTTTGTGGGCTGCTTTGTGGCTCCGCGGGTGGAAGAGAGGTAATTATCACTAAATGTAGAATAAGGGTAAGATTTCTGCTTTTTTTTCCCCTCACAAAGAATGTAATACAGGTATGTAGGCCTAAACCCAGGAGTCTTCAAACTTGGCCCTTTCATGACTGGTAGACTTCAACTCCCAGAATTCCTCACGCAGCGTGCCTGGCTGAGGAATTCTGGGAGTTGAAGTCCACCAGTCATAAAAGGGCCAAGTTTGAAGACCCCTGCTATAGAATATGTAAGGCAGGTATGAGTATTTTGAAGATATCTTGAAGAAACATTCTGGAAAAAAAGTATATAGAGGCTTAGTTCAGATTTTTGTGGGCTGGTTTGTGGCTCAGTGGCTGGAAGAGAGGTAATTATCACTAAATGTAGAATAAGGGTAAGATTTCTGCTTCCCCCCACTTCATAAAGAATGTAATATAGATGATTGATCTTTAACTGAGTTATAATTTATAGGTTGATAATATCTCTACTGTTAGTGATTTTTAACCGTTAATGTTGATAGTCATGACTTGTTGAGATTTTATTATTCATGTTTATTTAAATAGATGAATTTATTTGTTTATTAATTGTCAGTAATATGGCTATAGTTAATCTTATTTTTAAAATGGTTGAGTATGATATTTTACTCATTATTATGATCCGGACGGTAACTTGTTTGTTAAAATATATGGTTATTGTACCTATCCTTATTCCATCCTAAATCCCCCATCCCCTTCCCTTCCCATACCTGTATTGTTCCTATTTTTTCCTTATTCATATAAACTCAATAAAATATATTTTTTTTAAAAAAAAGAATGTAATACAGGTCTGTAGTCCTAAACCAGGGCTCATCCAACTTGGCCCTTTGATGACTTGTGGACTTCAACTCCCAGAATTCCTCAGCCAGCGTGCCTGGCTCAGGAATTCTGGGAGTTGAAGTCCACAAGTCATCAAAGGGCCAAGTTTGAAGATCCTTGGTCTAAAGTTTACAACAGGCCTCGCCAGTACAATTGGTCCTCGACTTACAGCCATTTTCATTTACTGGCTGTCCACAGTTAACAACGGTACTGAAAAAAGTTACTCGTGATTGATTATCCCGTGACTGATGCAGCATCCCCCACGGTCACGTGACCAGAATTCAGGCGCTTGGCACGTGACTCCTATTTATGACGGTCACAAGCGTCCCGGGGGCGTGTCATCGCCCTTTTGCCACATTCTGACAAGCCAAGTCAACAGGGAAAGCCAGATTCATTTAGTGGCCAAATGGCTCGCTTAATAGCTGTAGTGATTCGCTTAGCAACTGCGGCAGGGAAGGTTGTAAATGGAGGAAGAATTCACTTAGAATGGAAATGTTGGGCTCCATTGTGGTCGTAAGCCGAGGACTTACCTGCAGTCCTCGACTTAACGACCACAACGGGGCCCAACATTTTGGTT